>NC_142935.1:11273773-11301273 GCF_046866305.1 Octopus bimaculoides | reverse complement strand
AATTACTGACTTCTTTCAAAATGTGGTCATGTTTTATAACCGTCGTATTTTTACGCAGATTTATATCGGAAACACGTATGCATGTTGATGATGCTGATGGTGGTGATGATTATTATGGTGATGATGGTGGTGAATATGATGCCTTTCCTCCACATCATCATCGTCAACAACGTACCGTATTCTATTGAAAGCAAACATTTTGGTTTGACTGTATTTTTACATATCAAACAAAATTAAAAGCATTTCAGTTTCTATAGCACACAACATGCATTTATAAAAAATGTAATATCATAAATAAAGGAATAAATTGATGAAGAAATACATCGATAAATTTATAAACAAGTAATAAATAAATGTTTTTTTTATGAGAAAAGGAAGCATATCCACAACAATATTTTTTAGGCGTGTCCTTCAAAACAGGCGTGTCTTTCATAACAAGAAAAAAAAATTAAAATAGATTTTTCAAGTTATTTACTTAACTTACTTGTTATTGAGCGCGAAATATTTTGAGATGTAAACTGAGATGTATATTATATGCTAACCGATTTATGACCAATCATCTATCTACAAATTTGGAGAACATAGCCATTGTTCCTAGTAAAATATTTCAAGATGCATACAAATTCTAGTGCCTTAAACATGAGATAAACTAACCATTATCAAACAAAAATTGGGAGGACGTATTCTCAGACTTAACATAAATATTTTTGCTGTGTATTACGTCATTATATTTATTTCGCATATGAGTTTATCACATTTTAAAACACTTTTATCATAATTTGTATATATATTCAATATATATTTGTCAGACAGCTAGTGTTATCCATTTCGTTAATACTATGATATCTAGAGTGTAAATCATATTTTGATAATATTGTGTAAAATATTCAGAGATATTCCTACAATTAAATATTCGAAAATAGAAGTGTTTTAGAAGAAACATAAATAACAAAAATTAAATGCTTGAAGGGAAAATATAGAAATTCACAAAAATATGGGGGTATAATTTAAGTTAAAGCATTAATTAATGCTTTAAGACGCATTTGCTTTTACAAATGAATTTTACAATATTTTTCTCAGATTGAACAATCAGTACCCTTTAAGATGGTAACGAAAGATTCAAATCCAATGCTTATTGAAATTAACGTAGGTCACATTAACGTATTGACCTCATCTGCATTTTAGAATTTGATACTCGTAGCATCATAAATTATAAAATATCTGCCATGAAGTAAAATGCCTTTCACGTATAAGGTTAATATTGCCATGTCTTTCTAACTGATTATCATTTGCATTAAATCAGGAAGAGCTATGTTTTTATCTTCCTCCGTTGGATATTTTATATTCCTTCAAATCCATTTGAATTTTATAAAAAAATATGACTGTCATATGTCGGTGCATTATTACTAGCTGTTCTGTTACTACATCCAGCCCAATTTACTGCAATTCTATATTGAGCACCTGATTTGGTTCATTTCCCATTTCTTACAGAGATGATGACTGAAAATCGATATCCGCTATTCATTTTCATTTGTTGTGGGCTTCTTTTTGCGGAATTAATATTTTAGAAAAACTGTATTATTACTTCAGAAATCAAAGGGCATATTGTCTGATTTGGGTTAGTTGAATTCTGCAAATACCACTAAATTCGTTTCATCTCTTTACCTGAGGTAAGCTCCAATATGTGAATTATTATATTCTAATGCATTCGTCAAGATTTTCGATAACAACTATGCAACATATTGAATAGCAACATATTCATGCGCTACTCTGAAATCTGGACATTCGGCAAAACATTATAATAGATATTAGCTATTACAAAATCTAAGGATCTGTGAAGATGAGAATGCAATAATGGTGATGCACACTTTAATTATTCTTATAAAGGTAATGTACGTATATATGAACGTTCTAGTATTGCTGTAATACCTATGTGGTGTATTGGAGCAGCGTACAAGCAAATACCTGGCGTATAATTTCTGTAGTTAGATATACATATGTTCCATAATTCAGCGCTAAAACCTACAAAAGTGAATATTTAAATCATATATTGCTGATATATTGAGTAAATATTATTGGAAAAAGCTCTATACTAAATGTGGCACATACTTCTAGCTATACAATAAACTATTTGTAGAAATGTTTTACTGTACACTGCAGATACATCTTAACTATAATGCAAATATAATACTGAACATTTATTATCATTTTGCTTTGCAGCCGATGTTTTAGTTGCTGAACGTACGATAGCATTTATTTATTTAAAGTGTTTGTAAATGTTCACATATCGCTGAGCTTGGTTATTCGTTAATTAGGAACTACTTGACAGCGTCTGTTCCCACGACCAAGCTTATATAATTGTGGATTGCTGATGGTTTGTGGAGTTCGAAACTCTGCTGCCAACGTAGGAGCTCTAGTACCAACATTGTTACCACTCATTGCCAGAGCTTTGAATTAAAGACTCAACAAATAATGACTATATGCTATATGATAATAAAGGATAAACGATTAGGCAACAATTTGAAAAGTTGTATCAAATTAATGATATAACATGGTGATAGAAGTTGCCAATGAAAATTTGACTTTTCACTCAACCTGATACACATACGCGGGCACATATACATACATACATATATATATATATATATATATATATATATATACACACTAAAGAAATACTTTCATTATATATGGCCCTGTATTCTCTCCACCTTCATGGGTAAAGCTAATAATATTTTAGATTACTGTTCAATAGACCTTAACTGCTTCGGTCTGCAGATTGATGATATGCAAGGAAACTGCCTAAGCAATATCCGAATAGGTCTGTGACAAAATGACAAATGTAAACGAAGATTATTCAATCAAATTAATATGTTTTTTCCTAACGCTATATGCGCGCACACACACACACACCAACACACACACATATAAACACAATACACATAAATATATATATATATATATATATATATATATATATATATATATATATATATATATATATATATATATATATATATATATATATATATATATATATATATATACATACATATATATACATACAGACACACACATATATATATATATATATATATATATATATATATATATATATATACATATACACACACATATACGTTTATATGTGTGTATATATATATATATATATATATATATATATATATATACATATAAATGTTTCTATAATTATATACATTGTTATATAACAAGATGCCAGCCATGTGCCTCACCACGTACTGAATTAGAAATAGACTCTAATGTCTTTTCTACTATCGTAAAAACGTATGAACTTCATTAACTTAAAGCTGTTTGTTCTTATAAAATGCAGTGAATGTATTGTTGAGTGCTTGAGTAACACCTTATAGCCTCATCGCAGCCTCGAATATGACGTGCAGTGTGTTTGGGATAAGAAGTTAGTGACATTATATGTATATATGGGAATATGTATATATATATATATATATATATATATATATATATATATATATATATATATATATATATGTTTGTATGTATGCATGCATGTATATGTACACACAAACACGTGCATATGCATATCTATGTGTGTGCGTGTCTGTGTGTGTGTGTGTGTGTGTGTGTGTGTGTGTGTGTGTGTGTGTGTGTGTGTGTGTGTGTGTGTGTGTGTATCAATCAATGAAATTCCAACTTGGTCTGATTTTCGCGTTTTATTAATTACATTTATTATAATTTTACAATAGTGAAATGAACTATTACTTTAAAGCGTTACACAGAGATCAGGCTATCTTTCCCCATACATCTCTCTCTCTCTCTCACTCGATATATATATATATATATATATATATATATATATATATATATATATATATATATATATATATATATATATATATATATATATATATATAATTGTCTATGTATATATGTATCGCTGTATTTAAATACCTTAGGGACCATCTCGCACATTTAATTCCAGTGTAAATGTACATTAAATCCATAATTATATTAAAAATCATTAGATCTTTGTGACGGACTCATTGCTGAAATGAGTAACAGTAGTGAAATAAAATAAACTGTTTATCATGCAGACATTTTCAAAGTAAGCGTATCCTAAATGAATCCTAATTATTTGGCTTCCCTCTCTACAAAGACCTCGATCGAAACACAAATTTTATCATCAAACGTACGCAATTTTAATATCAGATATGACTCATTGCTGGTAGCTGCCTGCATAAACCAACGAATTTTAGGCATTTCCAATGTTATCAGATATTACATATTATATCGGATATGAAAATTATATCAAATTTGAAATTACATGACATATGAAAAATTCTATGATGGTTCTCTATGAAATACAAGCATTCATATCAATATAGATTCGCTGTGTACATGACCACCGGTCATGAGACTTTCTATATATTCATATATAATATTTATAATTTACACTTCTGTTACAAAACTTGTTTCCAATGGTTTCCAATTGTTTTATCAAAGAATACTTCCTTACCTCTAAGATTAAGGGTTAATTAAGTCGGAATAATGTTCCACACATTCAAACACATCCTACCAGTTAAAATCATTCCTTGTCATATCAAAATGAAACGGGAAGAAATATGTAAATCCATACATACCTACTACAAACACGCACACACACACAAAGACAGACAGACAGACAGACTCTCTCACACACACACACACACACACACACACACACACACACACACACACACACACACGGTGTGTGATGGATATATATATATATATATAAACACTCAGAATGAGTCTGTCTGTATGTATGTATGTATGTGTGCATCACTAAAACTCGAGAAATACATAACCGATCTCATTCAAATTTAACGCATGCATTACTGTTTCGGTATTACTTGTCAAAAGTGAAACAATATCGTCTCTATCGTAATGTGATATAATAGTTTCACATTTATATCGTTTCACTTACACAAGTTTTAGTTTAAACTTTATTATTTTCACTATATATATATATACGTATGTTAATAGCTTCACTTTTAATAATTTCATTTCTATTAGTTTCACTATCGATATGCACATGTATATATATATATATATATATATATATATATATATATATATATATATATATATATATATATATATATATTGCCTTCCATCCCACTTTGGTCCAGAATATTAATTAACCATGCACCTCAAATTGGTTTGTTTAATTTCACTGAATTTAGTGCATTACGTTTATTTTTTGTTTGCTTTTTTTTCTTTCTTGTGGTGGAGGGCCTACATGATATATATAAATAATTTAGTCATTTGCAAATCTGCAGGCTGTAATACGTTTCCAAGTGTTTGTTTTCTTTTCGTCTGCTGTTATAAGGTAAAATATCGTTGAAAGATTCATTTCTAATTACTTAGTCTAGTCAGTATGGCCGATTAAAACAGCCGTTATGTGTAGTAGTGTCAGACATTGAAGATATACAAATTGCTTTCGGCTCTCTCTAAGAAAACTAACTCTGCTTTCTTTCCAGATTAAAAATTGATTTATCATACATGTACCAACGTCTTTATATCTTTGTATCGAGTCGATTTGTTTAGTTTCGTTTGTCGTTGAGTAGATGTCTCTGTTATGAAAAACATATAATTTTATATCAGAACAATGAACCTTACATAATTTCGTACACTTAGTTAGATACACACACGCTCACATATACATACGCACACTTATACACACACGCGCACTTACATATGCGCGTGTGTGTTTTGTAGTGCGTATATCAAGCTCACTACATATATATGAATGTATTTACACACATACGTATATATATATATATGTATTTGTGTTTGTATGTATGTATACATACATATAATATATATATATGCATGTATATATATATATGCATGTGTATATATATATATATATATATATATATATATACACATGTATATATGTATCTATGTATATATGCGTGTGTGTGTGTATATATATACTAATACATCTGTTTGTTTTCTACACCACCTGCCTTCGTCTTTTGTTTTTCTGTGATCTCTCCATATATATATATATATATATATATATATATATGGCAAATGAAAGAGAAAATGGAATATACGAGGATTTATTATTAATCATGACAATTGTTCCGACACATCTAACATTGATTCCTCATGGTCGGGACACTCGACAACTGGGTGAGGAGCAGCCGGCGGTGCAGATGTAACTCGTCGGGTGATACATAAATACAACTCCTTAAAATAACTGTTCCACAATGTAACTTCACGTTTTATAGCGAGAAAAGCAATCAGACGGGGGAAATAACTTCATTTATATAGAAGATAAAAAATAAAATCAGAGATGGCAAATAGAGAAACGAACATGCAATCCATCTTGCCCGAGGGTGTTCATACACCCACATATATCCTGGCATGCTAACGTTTCTGCCATCACACCGCCTAACATATACATATGCATTACATTATATATTAACATATTTCATTAAGTAATATATTTCATTGGTAGAAATACATTTGCTATTTTCTGTCTTCGCATATTTACGCTTTTAATGTATATATGTCTTCTCGAATGTAAGTGGCCGTAATAAAACGAGTCGGATGACAAAAATTACGGAATATATACTCATGGTGGACATATATCTTAAGCACCAATTTGAATAATTTAACACATCGTAATAATCTATGCAGTTAAGGAAAAGTTAAATGTTTCTTGAAATGCTGCAATTTATAAACATATACGATCGATATGTAAACTGTATTGCGCAGAGATATCAAAATACATTGAGATAAACTAATACTCAGTTGTGGAAAACATTTTAATACAAAGATGGAAATAGCATAAAGTTCTATACATAATTTTATGTGTATGAGAATTCAAACTTATAAATTAACAATATTTCATATGCAGTTTTAATTTCTAAATTTATTGAGAACAACTTCGTTACGAAATGCTTTTATGTGGTCGTAATTTGTTGATATTTATTTTCAGGCATTTCTATATACACATATCACACATATCGCTGAGGCGTATTTACACATATCACATCGTGTGATATTTGTAAATGCGAATGCCTGTATATACGCATATGCGCGCATTCGCACACAAACACACACGGATATATATATATATATATATATATATATATATATATATATATATATATATATATATATATATATATATATATATATATATATATACACAAATGTATATATACATATATATATATATATAGTGAGAAAGAGAGAGAGGGGAGAAAGGGGGGGACAAGAGGTGAGGGCATAAGACTGTAGCACTGGACGATGTTGCCGCCAGTATCAAGTGTGTATCTTTTATATTACAATAAAATTGTTGATATAGAAATTGCATACATAAATACATTACTGTTGTCGTTTATTTATAGCGAATTTCATACGTGCGAGATCGGCGTGTTGCAGGAAGGAATATCAACCTAAATACAAAACAAGAAAGAACCATCAAAATATAAATAATGTTACATTTCTCACGAACAAGATCAGTGATATGAATAAGGCGCTTAGAGGTTTTATATATACGCACATTTATTTTCTTAGTATTTCGCTGAGACATAGTGAGACTAATAACCTGCAGTAGAATTCAATATATGTCTGATTTTTAACACAATGTTAGATTAGTATAGAGTGGTAATAAGAAACAAAGAGATAATACACCGGAAAATACCAAAGACCATGTAATGAATTTCATTACTTTACAGCTGATTGTTTTATAACCAAAACTTTTTCAAAATTTTCGTCTTACGGACCCTCTCCCATTTTTTCGAGGCCTTGCGGACCCCCACCCCGGCTCTAAAAGGAAAAATCAGAGAAGACGAACAAAGCAAAATGACCTTGTATAAAATAATTTTTCATGAGATATAATTTTACTAATAAAATTTTTTTAAATACCATGATAGGGATGTTTGGTCTGTAATATGCCATCAGTGATAGACTGCTTTTTGATACTGCGACCCTCATGTCATGCGCAACATCCAGGTTGTTTTCATTGCGAGTAAAGTTGCAAAAGCCGTCTCACATTCCTACGTTGTTGCGAATGGAAGAACGATGAATTTTAGGGTCCAATTTGGCAACATCTGGATAGGACTGCGACACATGTTACGAAAGGCGGTTTTTGCACTTCCATCATTCAGCAAGTCAATGAAGTGTTCTTGAATGTCGTAATCTTCCGGTAGAAGGTCAACAACAGAGATGGGATTGGTAATGACATGATGAAATTTTCGAAGTACTGTAAGTTGAGGAATGTTTTTTTTTTTTTTTTTATATATTTTGAATTTCATTGTGAAGTATTAAGACGTGCTGTTTCATTATGTCGAAGATGTCAGCATCAACTCGAAACCTATCTTCGTCAAGGATATAGTGCAAAATCCTCACATTTCAATTTCGAATACCACAAATGGAGCTTCATTTTGAATGCAGTCATTTTTTCATGACAGTGTAGAATAGTGATGTCTTTTCCTTATAATGCTAAGTTAACAGAATTAACTTATTCAAAAATCTAGACCAAAAAGAGAGACATGTAAGGAACTGAGTGTTGGAGAATTGTTTGTGCCGCACTTTTTTAGCACCTCGAAGAAATTCGTGTATCTCATTTTGTAGAGCGAATACTCTTTTCAGTACTCTCCCTTTGGATAACCAACACACATGGCGAGTACAGTAAAAGCGTTTCAAAATCAGGGTCATTTCCAATACCTAAAAGCACAGAACACACTGTGGTTTTTCTACTCTGGCAGCAGTAAGCACAATAAAACCGAAACTCCAATATGCCTCCTCATGTCTCCTTTTCTTTGCAAAAGACATTTTACAAATAAACGTAATAACAATATGCTAATTTTTGTGCTGTAAATGCACAGAATTTTGTACTATTTCACTCTGTGGAGAAAACTTGGATCTTTTTTAAAACGGGGGTCACATTTTTCATTAATGTTTTACGTAGTGTTTTTGGTACCGAAAGACTTTCAAACTTCGTATACTTATCTATTTTGTGTTATAGAACAGAAAAATATTTTTGTATTCGAATTTATTTCATGTAAAAAATTGTCTTATTTCGATAATTTCAACCAATCACTGACAAGTATTCAGGTGTTTACATTTATTCCTTTGGCTGATTAAGCGGTGTAAAGCGTATTTAATTTCCATAGCTTCGTTTTGCTTCTTTCTTTTTAAATTTGCTGTTTTACCCTAACCCTAACCCTAACACTATCACCGATAGAATTGTTTCAGAATCGTCTGTTTATGTAGTCGGCACTTAATGTATATCGGCTGAATGGACGTCAGTGATTAGTTGAAATTACAGAAATACGACAACTTTAACATGGAATAATTTAGGGATTTCTTTTTTTTTTTAAGAAGACTAAGAGAAAAAGATGTTTTATATGACACATTCTACCAGTGTTCCAAGTTTCAAAGTGTTTCGTTAATGAAAAATGTGGCCCCCGTTTTAAAAAAGATCCGAAAACTTTGTTACTTTTATCAGTATAATATATATATATATATATATATATATATATATATATATATATATATATATATGCGAGTAAAAATAAATACAAAAAAAGGGGTTTTGTATGATTGTGTATAGAGGAATATATTATTTTCTTTAAAAGAGTTCCAACACTATCTGTTTTTTATGTTTTATTTATATTCCTGCAAAACCAATGTGGGATATAGAATATGGAATATACAATATATAAAATAATATACAATATATGATATAAAATAAAAATGGATAGTACAATGAAATAAAGTATTGAATGTCTTATTGAATATATGGAATATGTCTTATTGAATAGATGAAATATTGAGTGTTCAATATAAAGGATTAAATATATAAAGGCGAATACGTATTTTCTATACCTTGTGGTATTTCATCATGGCCGGTATGACAGACTTTAACATATATATATATATATATATATATATATATATATATATATATATATATATATATATATATATATATATATATATACGAAAAATGAATTTGCGAAGGTGTCATTTATTCTATTATTATCAAATGTAACTATTTAAAAAAATGGAAATAACAGAACAATGACACAGGCGATAGTAGGCCAAAAATAGCATTAAATAGCCGAGGGATTAAAATTAATCAAAGGACATACTAAGTATGTCTACCTGCTTGAAATAACAGTCAAAACTCTTATTAAATCGCCAAAGAATACACTGATGATAACTACAGAAATCAAACGAAGGCTGTTGCGTCCATACCCGCTCATCGATCAATAAACCCGCAGAGGGACGCTTGCATTCAGTTAGTGTACGCCCTGTGTTTTTTAAACTTAGGGGTTCTGTGTAGTGCGTGAATGTTCAAGGGTTCCAGCTTTAGCTAAAACCGAAAACCAAGTGTTTTCAACATAAAAGATATGAAATTTTGAAACACTTTGTGGACACCGTAAAATCGCTTCGCGGACCCCTGGTGGTGAGTGAACCCAGTTTAGGAACCAAGGTGCTATAAGATGAAGTGGACTCTTAGTTGAGTATCCAGATAACATCCTATAGCTTCATCCGAGCGATGACAATGACGTACATTTTATTTGGAAAGAATTATATTTACGGAGCATACAGGCGTTACGACTGAGAAAATCTGTGTTGATGTCTACGGAAAAATCTATCAAAATGTAGGACAAAAGTATATAAATACACGTATTAGCTTCTTCTACCAGAATGAAAAGAAAAGAAAAATTACGCACACATATAGTCACATGGAGACTACATACATGTATATATATATATATATATATATATATATATATATATATATATATATATATATATATATATATATATATATATATATATATATATATATATATATATATATATATATATGTATGTGCGTGTGTGTGTCTATATATATGTATGTGTGTCTATGTGTGTGCGTGCGTATATATATATATAGTATTTATATTATTATTTGATTGAACACCACGCATCCATTTCCAAGTAAGTTTATCTTAATCAATTTGATGCGACTCTACCCTAGGCTCTTATCTCCCCTGTCGTTTTCTCTCCCATCCCTTTTCTAATTCTTTTATTCTCACCTTCACATGCGATAGACTGCATGTTGACCTATTAGTAAACCAAAACCATCGTTGTTTAACATTTATTGTTCTCGGCGTATATTATAAAAACCACATTTTCACATTATTGTCTGACATTAGTGTAACTTGGTGTGCTACAGCCGATGTAGTTTGTAATTACTTAACAAAAACGCGAAGACGTTAACTTCGCGTGTGAGTTGCGAATAATATTCTGTCCAACCTCATCGAAGATTGCTTTAATTGAAGGTTCTTCTGCGACTAATGAAACTTGTTTGTTTAATTTAAAGGGCGTGTTACTCTTGATTCCAAAGTGCACCAGTCTCCTTTCTTTACGAAAGCCCGGGAACGTCTGAATTGTATAAGAAAACTAGAACATACTCTAATATGTTGGGATATTCCAAGACACGTCGGTTGACAGAAGTGCAGTTTCATTCTGGTTACTAAAGCTCTAAGGTTTTGCTTCAAACACTCGGTACAGTATCATCATCATCAAAACGCACCATGAATCTCACCACCAACGCCATTCATGTACATTTCTCTTTTCTTTCTTTCTTCCACTATAAACACGTCATCATTATCATCATCACCAAAAAACATCATCAATACCATCATCATCAATATTATTATCATCGTTGTCGTCATTATCATCATCATTTTGTCATCGTCATTATCATTACCACGAAAATGACAATTAGTACTATTTGTATATATTTATAGCATGTCACTTTCTATCAAATTTTCCTCAGCCGCACGAAACATTAGATGCACAACTTACCATTTCTCCCTTATCACCATTAGCTCTAATAGCGCTTGCCCGAATTTCTCATTAAATTGCCATACAAGAACTACTGTTAACTTTTGTTACTCTGTCCTTGACAGGTCTGGAGAAATACAAAAGCCTTTTCTTCGAAGCAATACTTTGGAAAGCCTTCTTTCGAGATACATACAAACCTACATACATACATACATATATATTTTTTTTTTTTAAGCTATAAATATATATAAAAGCTCCTATTTTCTTATGCCGGCTGCAGCCTAATGATACGACCAGGCTCTAGCAATATTTTGGGGTTGGACCAAGCTGTGCAGATATAATGTACGATATAATGTACGATAATAATAATAATAATAATAATAATAATAATAATAATAATAATAATAATAATAATAATAATAATAATAATGCAGATATTGACAAAGCCCTTACCCACCAATGGTTAATGGCCTCTGGATTGAAATCAGAAACAGAGGGGTTTATCATAGCAGCCCAAGATCAATGCCTACCTACAAAGAACTACCAGGCCAACATATTAAAGAACGGCAGCTCCCCATTATGTCGTATATGCCAACAACAAAATGAGACCATCGATCATGTTGTCTCCATGTGCAGTCTGCTTGCGCCTACAGAGTATCTCAACAGGCATGATAGAGCTGCACAATATATTCACTGGGTAATATGCAAAAACCTGGACTTGCCCCATGATAAAAACTGGTGGGAACACAAACCACCCCCAGTACTTGAAAATGATCACATTGCACTCCTCTGGAACTTCACCATTCAAACTGACAGAAAGATAGACGCAAATAGGCCAGACATCATACTGAAAGACTTCAGACAAAAATCATGCCTCCTCATTGATATGACTATCCCAATTGATATAAACGTATCTGTCAAGACCTACCAAAAACTGAGCAAATATAAAGATCTTGAAATAGAAATTAGCAAAATGTGGAATCTGAAGACGAAAACAATACCTATTGTCATAGGTGCCCTGGGAATGACAGCGAAACGGGCTGATTACTACCTAGCTCAGATACCAGGAAACCCCAAAATGGCTGAAGTCCAAAAGATAGTGCTCATGGGAACTGCCCATATCCTACGTAAAATACTGTCTATGTGATCTCAAATTTTAAAGCAAACATAATTTTCTTATGGTTTCTTAAACATTCACTTGAACAAAACTGTACAAATCCAAATATATGGTACCCTAGGCATAACACCTACATGAACTTCTAACTTGTTGTCTCTTGAGGTCTCTGGGTGAGACTTGGATCCAACTTGTACAAATGCAAAACAAAAGTCAAACATAAAATAATAATAATAATAATAATAATAATAATAATAATAATAATAATAATAATAATAATAATTCATGGGTAGGATTAGTAAATATCTTTATTTAATAAATCTTATTTAAGAATATTTATAAATTCTCTCCATAGATTATTATCATCAGCATCTTCATGATCACTATTATTATTATTATTATTATTATTATTATTATTATTATATATACATATATACGTATATATATACGTATACATAAATTCATGCGTATATTTTATGTATATATATATATATATATATATATATATATATATATATATATATTAGTTATATATTGATCTAATCATCAACAAGCGCACACAAGCACATATATACATACGCATATAACCACATGTGTATACATATCAATTTCCCTAGCGTCTATAGTACTATAGAATGCAGAGCGATTTATATTTGTTGATTATTCTATTTACGGTACGTTACAATAATCTCATTTTAACCTCATTCACTCCTCGATTAAATCAGATATCCTTAATTGGACGCGCGCCTGCATAATGAAAAATAAACATACACATGCACACACGGATATCCTTATAGTTTTTAGTCAACTCACAACACACAAACGTACACATATAGGTACATACTTATATTTATATATATATATATGAAGATATAGAGAAAATTATATAGATATATATGCACTTATAAATACACACGTATGTATTGCATATGCATACATACATGTGAAGGCGCAATGGCTCAGTGGGTAGGGCAGCGGACTCACGGTCATAGGATCGCGGTTTCGATTCCCAGACCGGGCGTTGTGAGTGTTTATTGAGCGAAAAAAACCTAAAGCTCCACGAGGCTCCGGCAGGGAATGGTAGCGAACCCTGCTGTACTCTTTCACCACAACTTTCTCTCACTCTTATTTTCTGTTTCTGTTGTGCCTGAAATTTCAAAGGGTCAGCCTTGTCACACTGTGTCACGCTGAATATCCCCGAGAAGGGTATACGTGTCTGTGGAGTACTCAGTCACTTGCACGTTAATTTCACGAGCAGGTTGTTCCGTTGATCGGATCAACTGGGACCCTCGACGTCGTAAGCGACGGAGTGCCAACAACATACATACATATATATAGATACATATAGATACACATATATATTTGTATATATATATATATATACATATATATACAGATATTATATATATAAACATATATACATAAGCACACGTATATTTATATCTATATATCCATCTATATGTATATGTGTGTGTGTTTATATATATATATATATATTTATATTTATATATATGGATGGATGTAGATATGTGTATCTGTATGTTTGTAGGCGCGCATGTATTATTTATGTATATATATATATTTATGTATGTATGCATGTATGTTTGCGTATATATGTATGTATTCTCCACATCCCACTCATGCTCCTCCTCATCATCATTATTATTATTATTGTTATTATTATCATTATTATTATTATTATTATTATTATTATTATAATCATTATCCTCTTCGTCATCATCATCAGCAGCATCAGCATCATCATCATCATCATCATCATCATCATCATCATCATCATCATCATCATCATCATCATCATCATCATCATCATCATTATCATCATCATCATCCTCATCATCATCATCATCTTTATTATTCTTATTATTATTGCAGTTGTTGTTATTGTTGTTAGTTTTATTATCATTAATAGTATTATTATTATTACTGTCGTTATTATTATTATTATTATCCCCATCATGATCCCGAACAACAACACCCACCACTAACTAACGCCATCAACGTCATTATTAATTCAGATACCCGGATGCGTTCAATTTGGTTGTCCCATGACGTAGTTTATTGTCAATACAATGTAGACACTCGAATGGTAAACAGGAAAAAATATAAATATAATTGCTTGCATTAATTCTTCACTGGGGGAAACATCCTTTAATTTCGAAGAAAATATATTTCCTCACCTACCACTCGTAAACAGACGAAATGGTTGCATCAATTAAATCCCCCCTCCCCCCATCACACATACAAACTTTGGATATTCGAACGAATGCCAAAAAAAATTTTAATGAAACTTGACAGAGAAATGAAAAACAAGATTCACTTCCTTAGTGAAATACATGAATTTCTAGATAATTAATAATGAATTTCTGACGGAAAATAACATAGGTTCTGAACTATTAGAACGACTTCGATTGCGATAAACAACAGCACTGACATTAACAAATACACACATACGCACACATACACGCATATACAGGCATGCATTCATACAGTAATGACCGCGTGTGAGGTTGCCAAGTAAAGTAATGAATGGATATTTCAAATTGAAAAACAAGGGAAACTTTTTCAGCATTTCTACCTCAAACAACAATAACAACTTCGAAAAATACCTTAGGAATGAGAACCCAGGTTCGAAATTTCTCTACGACACCTGATGAAGGCGGGTGGGGGGGTATATCAGCTGAAACGTCGTGTTAACAAGAAACAAGATGAGGACAAATAACCGTCAAATGTAACTAATGTGAATAATAATAATACTCTGGTGAGAGAGGCAGATTAGTGCTAATACTTAGTGATATTTTAAACGTGGGAAAGAATTGCAAGTACCATTTACTGTGACGGAGAACATAAGTTTGCATAATCGATTTCTTCCGAAGTAAGGAGCAAAAGTTTGAGACGAAGCGCTAAGAGATTTGGTCACCTTTAAAATAGCCGCAAAATATTTAGTTATACATGCAAACATCATTACGGATGTCAAACGAGTAGTGGCTCGTAATGACATTACTATACAACTGAGTAGGTTGTCTTTGTCCAGGCAACATATACCGATAACTGGTCGGCGGACTTCATATGAACACACAGTTCCTCGTATATCTGCGATTCCCTAAAACAATCCGATATTACAGTTGGGTACTGTTGGCGTGATGAGAAAAAAGTTTGAGAAAGGGCATCCAGAGGAGAAACCTCAGTTGCATCTGATGCGGTAGCGAATTTATTTAGCGGCTTTCTACCGAGAAAGTTTCAATAGATAAAAGCTACAGCAAATGCAACAAATCCCATTGTTTGTTGTTACATATGAGCCACCAGATAAAAATTTAAACTCAGGCTCCGCTCCTGGTATCTGAAAAGAATGTGCTACATTGTCTGAAGCTTATCTAGAAACCACATCAAAAAGTACCTCGGATTCACATCCGGCGGTAATGATGCGAGATACCGAAGCAACAACAATAATATTGGTTAATAAACAACCAAGTGTCGCCGCACACTGTTACTCCATAAAATTGCCTTAGAAGGAAGCGACGGAGGCAGGCATACGTGAAATCTGATCAACGTACGTTTAACTCTATAGCCTTTAAACCGGCCAGATCTGGACTACATATTTTACATGTTTTATCTTTAAACCAACCAGATCCAGCCTCACACATCTACCCTAAAATATCATTTTAGATTTGAACAAACAAGTCCTCAAAATCTTGAAACTATGAGAGAATGCATGATCAATTTAAACAATGTGAATAAATAAGCATTATATTTGATAGATTAATCTGAATGTTAAAGGGTTAAAAATACTAACATCTGAGTAGGGATGCAGTTGCCATCGCAAGAATCATTACAGAGTAAAAAGGAAAATAAAATTTAAAAAAGTGATCGTATTAGAAGATTAAGGATTTTTTCCACGTAACAACTCTTCTCCCCATTCATTTCACTGATAATCTCCATACCCAAACCAACATTAATATCTAAAAAAATAAATCGATAAATATATAAAATCAATGTTGCAAATATTTACAAGAGCGTCATTGGATTGACATGACAACCATTCAATGTGACGCTACAAAAAAAAAACTATGAAATGCTGTCGCCTTATCGACTGTAAAATGGATTGTATAATTCGCATTTCTATGATTTAAAGATATCTTTATTTCTGCACTGCTGGAAATATTCCTCGAGACATACCAATATCTGTTTTAAACGCCACATGATACATTGCAAAAATCTACTAATATTTTACTGGAATCGGCAATGGCATTTAAAAGCATAAAACGTATGCACTTCAATTCATTTAAACGCAGAGGTGACAAAAATGGCTCTTAAATGCTTCATATTAGGGAATGATTCCATATTTTGTTAGGGGGAAGGGGTAAATCAATTACATTGATCCTACTGCTCAACTGGCATTTATTATATCGAACCCGACTTTGCCCGGTGTGTTAACGATTATGCCAGCTCACTGAATTTGGTTTCAAATTTTGGCAGAAGACTAGCTAGGTCAAGCGGGGCAGATAAGTTGATACATCGACCCCCCCCCCACCGCCGTACTAAGATAGAACATATATGAAGCCCGGAAGGATGAAAGACAAAGTCGACCTCGGCAGAATTTGAACTCAGATCGTAAAGACGGATGGAATACCAGTAACGCCTTTCCTCACCTTAGATAATCATTTCTGTTAATGGCACATGGCCTCAAATTTGTGGGTAGGAGGTGTTGTCGATTACATCGACTCCAGTGTTTCAATTGTACTTAATTTATCGACCCCGAAAGGATGAAAGGCAAAATCGACCTCAGTGGAATTTTCTGATGTTAGATAATATGACAACGTAAATATTTCACTCGCTCTTATGATAATATTTCCATTATTTTCATACAATTTTTGTATGTGTCATGAAATTATAATCACGAAAAAAAAACGGTAATTCTTTGACATATATTCATCGACAGTTATCAAATAGAATCATGATTAAAGACTTGAAGCTCGGATTTCTGCAAGCTTTACCTATAATATGCTACATTAGATTAAACCTATTGCCTAGCAGCACACTACAGGTTGGTACCGAGGTATGTTTATCACTGTTGCTATCGTTCTATGTTCTGAAGAATTTTAAAATAGCGCCTCAAATAGTTATAATTTCTGGTAATTATTTTTTATCCATTTCTGATCTCTGACTGAGCTAATATGGACCAAAAGCAAATCCCACATTTATCATTCATTGGTCTGCATAGTATATATAAGTATTCAATGTTTTAGTTCCCTTCTTAATTATGATGAGTAATTTGTGAGCTGATGATTTTTGGCTGCTAATTCGAACAGATCTCGTGACCACATAGAAACTACACAGTATTTTTACATCGTAGTATTTTAAATATAAATGAAGATCTATCCTGAATTTCTTTTATTGACGAGGTTTTTGACCCGAGATTTAGCTCAACGTGCAATATTACGGTCAAAGACATTCAATTCGCGACAAACCCGTCATCTATTTGAGATAGATCTTTGTAGGACAAGCTAAAACAATGTTTATTCCGCATTGTAGGGCACGAACCCTCAGCATTTTGAAAACATTTCCCTATCCAAGCAGATTTCCTTCGTTTCAAATACATTATGCGGTATTTCGATTTATGCAACAATATTTATAACTGGTACACAATTCTGTTATAGCGAAGGTATTTTGAAATGTATGGAACTTATTCTAAAAGTAAGGAAACATAAGGAAGCTTTCAAATAAAGTGCAATTTCGAGAAATATATTGGTTCGTGTCAAAGATCCCAAATCAATAAGAAGCAGTCCACTTACATTTATTCATAGCAGTTTCAAACGTCTTTGCATAATTTCATCTACAGCAGTTTATATTTGGAAAGAAATTTCCTTCCGGCTGAATATATTACTCAGTCACTTATAAATATATAGTGTACCACTTATGAATGATCAGCATCAAATAACCATTATTAAAACGCCGGCAGGCTGCACATTATTATTGGCAACCAATCATATACATATTCTCTTTTACATATATTAGTAATACATTCAACCTTAAGGCAACACGACTTTATGTTATAAAGCTGCTCCATTCCTTATAGAAAATATTTTTTTATATATATTAACCTCTGTAATTCAGTTACGAAAACACTAATGATTTCTTTCTACGACAAGTATTACGGATACACACACCATCAACAACACCAACGTCGCCACCACCACTATAGCAACAACAACAACAACAACAACAATAACAACACTACCACCATCACTATCAGCAATAACAACAACAACAACGATATTACCAAAACTGTGATCATAGGATTTCTGAATTTGCCACAAGGCCGACAAGCTGTCGGTCACGTCTTGTCATATAGTATTATAGACGGTATGTGGGGTAGTAAATGGGTATTTATGTTTGTTCTGTCTGACGACGGTAATAACAAAAATAGGACGCCGGGAAGGACATTTGTATTATAAACATAAAGCAGAATGTCGTCCCGGAAATTCAATTTTCTCAGCTTTATGTATTCTTTTACCTCATAAAGGTGCGTAACTTAGTGGATCGGAAGATTGCAAGTTCTATTCCCGGCGGCGCACCGTTGTCCTTGAGCAAACACTTTATTTCATATTGCTTTATTCAAAATAGCTGGCGGAAATTAATAGTATCTTTATTCCAAAGGAACAACTTTGTTAGATTCTGTGTCACGTTGAATCCTCCTGAAAACTACGTCAGGTTAAGCATGTTAGTAAAGTGCTCACCCATTACCTGCACGTTGATTTCACGAGAAAGCCGTTCCGTTGACATGACCAACTGGACCATTTATGGCCCTACCCGACGCAGCGCCAGTCAATCAATCAAATCTGTAACATCAACTGGTACTTGGAAATAAATCAGAGTTTAACACTACAATACATTAACAAAATTTAAAAGAATAGCAATGAGAAAACCGTAGATTTTAATCTACATTTTATATCAGTCAAGCTCTTAGATATCTGTATTTTAATTTCTTCAAAGAGACCGCACTCCTGCGGAAGGCACAAACTTCAATTTAAAATATAGGGTGTAACATGTGTATTAATGCATTTGACAATATACTTCTTGCATACAACACAAAAGTATTTTGGAGTTAAGAAAATGATTGCAATCACTAGAGGTGCGTATATTCCTTAAGTACCGTAATTGTAAATCTGCAGGCAGTATATTAAACACTAACTGCAACATTACCGTTTTATATCACCTAATGTTTACGTGGTAATTTTATACACATTTCGCTCATTAAGAAACCGTAGATTATACTGTTTAATGTAAATAAAATATATAAGAGTGTATACTTAACAAGCAAAGGAATCCACATAAGTGTATCAGTGACAAAATTGTTTAGTCCTAGAATTTATAGCAGCAATTTGGCTTCGCAATTCCAGCGAATACGAAATTTAGCTTTCCAAAGATTTTGTTTTGATACAGCTTGGAGAATAAAAATAAGCCTATAGGGAGGTGAACTACATTCATATTTCAGCTAATGCTTTAAACGTGCGATTGTATCCGTGTAAAATTGTCATTGAATATATAGAACAATACATAATATTGTCATTATTTATAGAACAAACCATGCAAATATTGACACTAGCCGACAATATTTCACAGTCTACATTATACAGTCCACTGAGTATTGCATACTATGTCAGTCTAGTTCTTCATTGCAACTATATATATTATGCGGTTTCTTAGTGATCAACACTAAATTCTGTAACAAATTTCATGTTATATATATGTGTGTGTTTGTGTGTATGTGTGTATGTATGTATATATACATAGACACACACACATGCACACATACTTTTCCGTATAGGTAAAATCAATAAAAAGAATTTTCTCCGTCCGTTGATAGATAAAATATTGTTTAATGTAAACAACATATGATTAAGTGTTACTTCAAGTTTCGTACATTTGAGATGTTTCTAAAAGTAAAATCATGCCTAGAAAGCCCAGTTTACAATACTGCACCCGGTCGATTCATTCGTCCACAATTTCTTCGAGGCGGTGCCCCAGGAAGGCCGTAATCTAGTGGCAGAATCAAGCAAGAGGTATATAAGACTCTTATGCTGCAAGGTAAATTTAATTATTTCTCCCTAGATTGAAATGATTGAGGAACAGACTTACGTAAGTTTTTCGAAACTTATTGGTGTCTCATCAGATGTGTCTATATCACCTAATCAATTCTAGAGAAACAATGAAGTGCTTATCTATATGCACAGCAAATCCAGTACTTTCAGAGAACTGGAGCGGCTAATCTGCATAGTATCATTATTTAACACTTTATTTAAAATCAGCCGCCTATCAACAGATATCTCAATACAGAAGCATGAAGGTATAATATGATGTATAAACAGGACAATTTTAGGTATATCTCCGTTAATTTGTTTCTTATATATCACCGTGTGTAAAAACCATAATCTTGGACTCTACTAAAAGATTATTTGTAGTTCTTCACTAATCTAAGTAACATTATTAGCCTGGTGTGCTAACAGAGAGTATTTTTTCCTGGATTGACAATC
Source organism: Octopus bimaculoides (assembly GCF_046866305.1). Taxonomy (NCBI): domain Eukaryota; kingdom Metazoa; phylum Mollusca; class Cephalopoda; order Octopoda; family Octopodidae; genus Octopus; species Octopus bimaculoides. Next base: position 11,279,757 of record NC_142935.1, on the reverse strand, counting down.
CCTCTCTATTTGTTATATATATATATATATATATATATATATATATATATATATATATATATATATATATATATATATACATATATATATGTATATATTTATATATACATACACGGACATATACATATATATGTTTTTATGCATGTATGTATGTATTCACATTAATACAAAATACTGACGAGTACGCGCCTGTAGACACTAGCCACTTGTTAATGATACTTGTGTTGATGGCTGATGAGTAACACATATTAAAAAAAGAAACATCGTATCGTCTACCGGAATAGATTTTTTTAGGTACTAGAATTTAATCTGGACCCCTAAGAGAAAATTTGTTCTACAAACTAAGAGGTCCATATACAGCTGCTTTATTAGAAATTCTGTGCTGAAAATCTCTGAGAAGAGTGATCACACTGGGGTAGCAAACCGATGAGCTATAACTGTAAAATTCAAGGTCAAACCGGATCTACAGATAGATGTCTTAAACTGTTCAGATATTATAATCCATAACAAAATGATATACAATTTGTCAAATGAAGAGGAACAGCGGTAAATTCCGCCTGCATAGCATTAACCATAGAATACCAAACCATGTTTTATGGACTACCCATACAAATGAAGCTGGATGTGATTCTATCCATGACGACCCTAATAACCAAAGATAATAAACGGAATCGTCTAAGTGCGGACAATATATCCTTCATGTACACTATTTAGAATAATGTACCAGATACAAAACCGTGTTTGTGAAATTACTAAAAGATATTACTGCAGAATACGAGAAATATTTTTTAATGAAATACTTAAAAACCGAACTAAATAGTTTAGATAGATAAGGTATAAAGTAAGACAGCGTATTCCACATCCAGTTTGTGAACGGTAATAGAAATGGAGAATGTCTACAGCCTGCAGAAGCAAAAAGGTGTTGAACATAAATAGAAACATAATTCAAAATAACTAGACATGCTTGAGAAAGAAGACGCAAAGGGTAAATTATTTGCATAATAAAACATGAAAGGACCAAATAGAGTTTTCTCTATATATAAAGAAAGAAATAAGACTGGATACTGAAGAAAACAAAAAGAGAAATATAGACAAAACAAAAAAGAGAAATACCTATGAGAATACAAAAGCTAGAAAGAATCCGAAACTAAAAAAGACACAGCCATGAAGAAAGAGAAATATAGATTCGTCGCAACTATCAGGCAGAAGTGAATAAAAAAGAAATGAGCCAACAATAGCTCAAAGGTTCTGGATTAAGGGGATAAATGGAAGTTTTGACTTAACTGCACAAGATCGATACATAGACAAGAATAATAAAAAGTGGTGAGAACCAACCAGGCAATCACCACAAAGAAAACAATCGATGTTGCTTATTTCTGTCTGTACAGTTTCTACAGACTTCGCAATATATGCAATATACGTGTGTATGCATGTGTGTATATATATATATATATATATATATATATATATATATATATATATATATATATGTGTGTGTGTGTGTGTGTGTGTGTGTGTGTGTGTGTGTGTGTGTGTACATATATATATATTATACGTGTGTGTGTGTAGTCATATACCCATGCAATTTATATGTATATATACATGTTTTAATGTCTATATATGTATGTGTATGTATTTATGCATGTGGTTATTCATAAACATGATAGGTAAGGAGTAGCCATTGCGCCTTATCTAAAGGGTTTCACATTAAAACTAAATATAATGGTAAAAAAAAATGTGCTCACTATATCCGGTATTTGACAATGATATGATTACAGTATTCAAGCGCATAGTTGTCCAGATCAGAAAGGAGATCAAAGCCAACCTACCACACATAATAACAGACTGAAAGGAAGACCTGCGAACTCTGGTGATCATTGCAGCACTTTCCTAATAAAATGTGATTCAAAAGGTTCTGAAAATCTATCAAAGTTCAATTATTTTGAAAGGGATATAAAGAAGTATGAAAACGAAAATGGTACTAACAATGGCGGGGGAACACGCTGTGATAAATAATATACGAAACACATGCAAAATAACAATTATAGTCTCTGAGCACGTTTCTAAGTAAGATTACAAATGTTACATAATGCATATCTTACGCAATTGTGTTCCAGTACTATTAATTATAATAATGTCACAATAAACAAGAACGGCTGGTTCATTAACATACTTTTAACAAACTTCAAAATACGAACCGAGATAACAAAAATATGCTGTTATGCAACGCATAACCACTTCTACAATCGATAAACTTCTTCTGTGTCAGAGTGTTGCTCTTGAAAACAGAGAATGAAAACAGACAATAACAATTATTTAAAACTCCAGCAGAAAGCCATGAATACAGGGACGAAGGTATGTTCTAATTCAAATGTCTCCAGTACGTCACTGATTTTATGAATCCGGTGTAATGGCTCGTCTATTTAGCCGACAACTGAGTACTGTTCAACTAGGAACTAAAAGGACTTAACTCGATTCTGAAAGGTTATCATGATATTAATATTCATCTTTAATATAGGCATATGGTCACACATAAAGTGAGAAGGCTTAATTGTAATAAAGCAGCCTCGTGGATTTACTGATATTTTATTTTATCGAATGGACAAGGGTGACAGGAAAAAAATTACCTCAGCAGAAATTTGACTCAAGACTTGAAGCGAGATCAGAAAGTAATTTCTTCGGTGTTCTATCGATTCCAACAATCTATCACAAACCAGTATATTGGTTAGTAATATAATAACTCTAATGATATTTTCATTTTTCGAGATCAATGAAAACATACGTGTTGGGAAACTAAAAGTCGGAACACAAAATGCATTCATGGTTCTGAAAGAACTTTTTAAATAGCAGGAAACATATGTAGGTGAAATATGTGTTTGTGCCCATATACCTGTTTAAAGAAACCGATGAAGTTAATACTGCCTGATCATAGACCTTTGTAACAGGCCATAATTTTTTATAAGAAACGTTTCCAGGGGAAAAGGTTGCAGAATAAATCTTTTCCATCGCTCAGTGAAAGTGTAAAAGAACAGATATGCGACTGATATTTATATCGTCAATTCTAGTGAAACGAAAATAGAATTTTATTCTGTGGAATTTGATCTCGAAACGCATTATGGCGTATTGTAATTTTACAAAGACCTCATTTCCGTTCACTACCAAATCTGCTGCTGTATATTTTTCATCTCTAACACAAGTTTAATTTTGTCTCCCCAACACATTTCTTGATAAATACAATTAATGAATAAACCATTTTTCACAAATAAATTAAATGCCATAACTATGTGACTTATCATTAGACATCAAAAGACGTCTGCTGTTTTTAGTTTAATAGATCTGATGAAAGATATATTACTCAAGCGGTCCTGAATCGTCACTCTTTTCTGATTGGTTGGCAGCAGCGTTCTTAATTATTATTTCAATCGAAATAAAGCACTAATGTCTAATAAACTTTAAGTAGATCAATGGACTTCAATAATTTCTAGTTGAAAGGAAGATAACTTGTTCATATACACATCATATTTCAACTGGTTCCATAATAATTCACCATTTTCAATGGTGTTGTAATTATTGCAGTGGATTGTCTATAGGCTGGCTAGTATTAGTAAGATGCATTACTTGAACACAATAAGACACGGAAAAGTTCGCGGATAACAGAATTACTTAGAATGTCAAAACTCATAATTTTAATACATTTATAGAAATATATATGTCATATATTACAGTGCAACCGTCAATTTATCAATGAACGTCTATTCCGCAACTGCAGTAAGAGTCATCCAAATACTGTCGAGACAAAAGAAATAGTTGAGAGATGCTACATACCTTGTACGGAAAAGACAAAAATATAAAGTATTCTTGGTCAATTCACAGAGACAAGGGGGGGGGGGAATGATGGAGCAGAAAAATGCACGTGAAAGGAAAAAGCAATTAAAACGTATGAGACAGATTACACATCGAGTGCTGAGGTACGATATTGGCCTTTGTAGTAGTAGTAGTAGTAGTAGTAGTAGTAGTAGTAGTAGTAGTAGTAGTAGTAGTAGTAGTAGTGGTAGTAGTAGTAGTAGTAGTAGAACATAGTGTTTATTCCTGAAAGAACAGCACACGGTACATTTTGGATTTAGAAATTCTTGAATCAACATGGTGTCTTAAAATTGTGTTCGGTGTTCTGTAATGCTAACTGATGGATGGATGTTCTAAATGCAACGCTATTGCAAATCTGTTTGTACCAAATAGCATTTCATTATATATATATATATATTCATGTACGTATGTATTTTTGTATATAAGTATAAATTTTATATGTATGCATGTATGTATGCATGCATATATGCACAAATACATCCAGTAACAAATAGTTGAAAGTAAAGATGTGGTAAGTAAATGTTATGGAATTTAATGAAGTAGTATAATGCCAGACTAATATGGTACCTGTATTTGCAACATTATAAATACCCGAAAATATAAAATAACATGAACTTCGTTGAAGTTTTGACATCCCTATCTATAGTAAGGATAACAGGTTTTCGATGTTGTTGGTCCCGGTAACATTACTCACCTCCATGTCACTCTCCTAATTTACAAGCATGAAAACATATACACACAACTACACACATACACACACAAACACTTACACACACACGCACACATACACACAGACACACACACGGGCACACATACACAATTATATTATAGATAGATATATTGTGTGGTCAAAAAGTCCGTTCGGTTTCTGTTGACACTTTATGCATTCTAAGTCTGTCCCTTGTGCATGCACTCTTCTACTTCAACGTAATTCGATGTGAAATTGTATTTCGTGTAATAGGAATCACTCTGAAAAGGGGGAGCCAAATCGAACATTATCGACACATCATGTTTTTTTCGTTTTTTTTTTTTTTCTTTAAGAAGCAAGAAAGCAACGGAAACCTGCATGATCATGTGTGTTGAGAGCAGAGAAACTGCTGTGTCAGATGTGGTTTTCATGATTTCGATTGGGAAATATTTTGGTCCATGACGCTGCTCATTCTAGCCGATCAACTAAAATTAACCAAACTCCGTTATACAAACAGAGTGATCGAGTTTATATTTCATATATTCAAATCGGATGTTGAAACCAATCTGTCCGATTTGGTTACGTCAGCAGTCACAAAATTTGGTCTTGCATGAATCGAATAACAGCTTCGTCTACCAGATTTCCGTCTGCGATTCGTTGCGGATACATGAAGAGGCGATTCTCTCTTTGGAGAGAATGGTGACAGGTATCAAAACAATGGATCGTCTATAACAATACGAAGTGCAAACGAGCTGTTGTGTCGACACCCCCCAAGCGAAGAAGTAGGACCGCCCAAGACATATAAAAAGAGGTAGTCTAGCCGTGGTAGAGGAGTTGAGTAGCCGTCTTGTAGCGGTTGAGTAGAGATCATCCGAAGGTGCAAGATAGCAGTAGCTTGAGACATACCACGATCACGGGGGAAGAGCGCTGGACCATCAAAGCAAGACTCCACTCGAAGAAGTTTATGTTTTTTATTTGATGGGATTTGAAGGGTGTTATCTTTTACGAGAGTCTTCTCAAGGACAGGACCATGAATTCGGGTGTGTATTGTGAATAGCTTGACAAATTAAACACATCAATTCAACAAATTGTCAAGTACTGGATAATCATATAGGGATTGTCTTTCATCACGGCAGTGCTTCACGGCAGCAGGCGTTAACTGTGCTTTCCATATTCGCTCAACCTTCTACCTTCAAATTTCCACGTTTCAGTCTCTTTAAAATTAATTAAATGGACCGATGTTGAAACCTCAAGCGGATACAAAAAATTGATCTGGAAGAGTTTTTCGCCAGGAAAAACAGGAAATTCTTTCAGCAGGGAACAATGGATCTTCTCGCAAGATTACAAAAGGAAAGGTTAATCGTATCATTGATTGAAGAAATCGCTTTGTATTTAAAACGTGTCATATTTTTGCATAAAACCAGACGCGCGC
>NC_142935.1:11251273-11271273 GCF_046866305.1 Octopus bimaculoides | reverse complement strand
GGTTCAAATTGAACATCGGATGGTTATTTTATTTATACAATGTAGAGGTTATTTAAATAAGTTTTGCAAGACAGGGTACTTTTAAACTTAATATTCAATTAGTTCTGACAATTGTTGAATGTTAATTAGCATTCTATGATATCACTGAAACAGATGCAGCTGCCTTAGATTAAATTACCTGTGTCACAAATGGGAAGAAAGGAAGAGGAATGTTAAGGACACAAGCGGTGCGAAACACTTTCATATATTTACATTTCTCCATATATGTCTGAATGTGCGTACATACATATGAACATATAGATATGATCATACTCGTATGTATAAAGAAATAAATATATATGTGGGCGTTTGTGTGTGTGCGAGCATGTGTGTACACACACACACACACACACATATATATATACATATATATATATATATATATATATATATATTTCATCAGAAAATAATCTACCAGCTACACTGCATTAAAAATATATTCATTAGCAGGAAATACAAATCTTAAAAGTTACAGCAGATGTAACATGTTGATATAGTTTAAGAATAAATGGAGTTTACATCAGATTATGCAAATGCTGCATTATGCTGTTCCCTTTCTCTTTCCCCCTCTTTCTCCCTCTCTCTTTCTCTCTCTCTCTCTCTCTCTCTCTCTCTCTTTTTCTCTCTCTCTCTCTATCTCTCTCTCTCCCGCTCTTCTTCTCTGCACATATGTGTGCATGCGTGTGCACGTGCGTACGTGTGAATAATTACAAGAAAAGGAAAGGAGCGTGCAAAACTTATTCATACATCAGTTTACAATTGTTTCATCTAAATTCGATTGCATCAATCTTAGTATTATGTATTACAGAATAACTAATGCAACTTTTGATTTTTGATTCATGACGTGTTTGCATATTCGGTTCATGATCACAAGGTTGTGAGTTGAATTCCCGGCGACGTGTTGAGTCCTTTAGCAATACATTTCACTCTCACGTTGCTCCAGTTATATATATATATACATTAATAAAATATCCAAGAAAATGAATATATGTACAATTAAAGAATTTACACTACAGGTACCACACTTAAAATCAAAGCTACAGTATGTTCAACCACCAAACTAAATAAGAGGCCATGCGAAAACACTAACATCAACATTGACTTAATAAGACCAAACGTGACATCGGACGCAACAGATGTGAATTTGAGATAAACTGCACAAGTTTACAAACAGATATTTCAAGTTCAAAATATCTCCCACTAGAAACACACACGTCCTACCGAGCACTAACTACCAAAATACTAACCCCACTCAGTTCGGTTCGACACTCGCCAAATGGATAGTCTCTGAAGAAAATGCACCGAAAATCGTGCAATGTTTGGCTAAAACAATTTATATTTTATTGTATATGGATGGGTGCTTGTTATATATATCTATGTGTACAATGACATATGCTCACACACTCATGCTCACACACTCATGATCACACACTCATGCTCACACTCACACACGGACACACACATTTCACACATTCAGCCTCACACAAAAACAGATGCACACACTCATATACTCACATACACATGTGCGCAGTATACGAACTGCACAAACGCATGTATATGCATATATGTTACAAGCCTGGAATGCAAACAGATGTAAACTTCAATCTCATTTCTATGTCATTTACTGTAAAGATATTTCTTATTCATCTATATTTATTTAACATTCGTTATACATCTTTAAAGTAGCATATATATTTTCTTTGAGCGCATTCAGTGATTGCTATTTATTGCATATTTATACAATTTTTAACGATCTTTTATGATTCTAACTTCTTATAAAGTTACAAAGTATAATTGCTTGTTTCGATACCTGAAAAATCTCCGTCTCTTATTATCTCTACGATTTTTCTGTCTATCTCTATACGCACAGATATATATGTATGTATATATTTTTTTGTTGTAGTTTGAATGTTACAAACTTTCGTGATACCATGAAATAATTTGTGGGGAGAAATAGTGGTTCTCGAAACGCATATAAACGTATTATATGTAAATTTGGGGATAAATATCACATGTGGTTACAAAATGTCGAAGGCTGCTTGTGGGACTCAAGCTCATATCTCCTGCAGACATAGGTGCCATTCTCACATTTGATTAAAAGCAATCTTTCAGATTTCTTTCGAGACTTTATTCTTTGCTGCAAAAGTTGCACAATGTTGACCACATAAGTATTCTATTTCGAGAGGTCGTCAAAAGAATATTATTTTGGATGGTAAGATGTTGTAAAATGGATAAATACGCAAGATTAACTTCGGGCAATGTTAGAAATCTGCCATGTCTAGAGGAGATGAAGTTTCCGGGCCCACGCGCAGCGTTCGAATATCTTTTCTGTCCAAAAGTGTTTTTCATCCCAATATATAATGCTACTAGTTGTATATGTACTTATAGACCTACTATCCCAAAACAGAAGTTTACATCTTTCCTTGAAGGGATCCAAATCAAAAACTAAGGAACTTTAAAAGTCATATCTTTATACTCTTTATATCCGTTTATATATATATAAGATTAAAAAATGGAGAGTTGGGGATGTATGTATTCATAAAGAGAGAGAGGGGGGAGAGAGAGGGAGAGACAGACAGACAAAGACAGAGAAAGAGAGACGGAAAGAGACAGAGAATTTAACATGTTGATACAACACGGTTTTTTTAAATCTCATTTTCCTGTCTCCATTTGTTTTGTCTCTTCGTTCTTCTGCGTAGAAATGCCTAAGTTCGAAACATTAAAGAGTTTTACCATTTTTCCAAGGCCTCAAACTAGTATAACGTGTCTGTTGATCCCTCCCTCTCAGTGTCTTGTTATTCTTTCTTTTTTCTCTCTCTCTCTCTCATAACAAATTCATTGCTCACAGATTTTTGAAATCCACTGCAAAAATATTGAATCAGCGAAGGAAGAATGGAGCTATTGAAAACAAAATCATTCCACCGAATTGAGGTTACACTTTTAATACATTTGAAGACAAAATATGTGGTACTGGCGCAAAGAACGAATAGTTTCAACTACACAGCAATCCAAAACTCAAGCGTTCACAGATACACTCACGCTGCAACACACATTCATACACGCAACAAACATATTTGGGTGCTCGTGCGCGCGTGTCCGTGCGTGTGCACGTGAATGTGTGAGAGTGTGAATAAGTGTATGTCTGTGTGTGAATTTTTTTTCTCCGTGTTTTTCTCCTTGTCTCCGTATTCTTTCTGTTGAAGAGCGTAGCTCGAAACGTCAAAGACTTTCCGTATTCCCGAGCGTCATACTAATATATACTTTTGTTATTTACACCACCTGTCCTCGTCTGTTGTTATTATTTGTATATTCTCCCATATATATATATATATATACACATTTGTGTATATATATATTTCAATGAAATCGAATTCACGAGAATACGAGCGGAAATAATGTGCGTGGGTTATGCGATGTTGAGAGATTGAACAGCTTAAAACACATAAGCACTCAGTATCCATGTGTGTGTGTGTGTGTGTACGTGCGTGTGTGTGTATTTTTCTGAGTGTGTATTTATGTGTGAGAGTGCTGTGTGTCTGTCTATCTACCTATCTATGTATGTTTATAAATGCATTGTACATTTGTGTAGGTTTATGGGTGTGTGTGCGCGCGTCTGTATATATATATATATATATATATATATATATATATATATATATATATATATTGTGTGTGTGTGTATATATATATATATATATTGTGAGTGTGTGTGTGTGTAGACTTGTGTGATTTGTGTGTGCATATATAGTGTAATTTCATTCGCACGATCTGTGAACTCATCGCACACTACAAAATCATTGGCAATATTATATAAACATATACATATATATATATATATATATACATATATATATATATATATATATATATATATATATATATATATATATATATATATATATATATATATATATATATATATACATACATATGTACACCCTCATACACACATACACACGCACACACACACGTAGACATAGACATACACAAAGAGAGAGGCGGAGAGAGATGGCGGGAGAGAAGGAGAGGGAATCTTGACGTATAGTTCTCTTTAATGAGGGATTTATCCATAAATTTTTGCATATAGACAAAGCATCTCAAATTGTCTATTTTATCTGATATCTCCGCAAGAATAAATAGGTATAAAATTACGTATACTATTGCAAAATGAGTTTTTATAAAACAAATGTATTTTAATAGCTGATATCACGCAGCAATGTTTGATGGATTTATGCGAATGGACTAGCAGTGTGTATAAAATTTATTTTAGAACATTTTGTGGTTGTAAATCTAACATTCTCTATGTCTGTCGCTGTCTGTCTGTCTTTCTCTCTCTCTATCTATCTATCTATCTATCTATCCATGCATATGTATATATATATACTTTTATATCTACATCTTCATACACATCTCTTTCCCTCTCTCTCTCTCTCTCTCTCTCTCCCTCTCTCTCTCTCTCTCTGTATATATATATATATATATATATATATATATATATATATATATATGGTTAGATAGATAGATAGATAGATCGATAGATACATAGACTGATATATATATATATATATATACGCACACACACACACACACACACTGGCGTAGGCGTGGATGTGTGGTACAAAGCTTCCTTCCAATCCACATGGTTACGTGTTCAGTCCTAATGCATACCACCTTGGGCAAGAGTCTTCGGTTATAGCCTTGAGCCCATATATATATACATATATATATATATGTGTGTGTGTGTGTGTGTGTGTGTGTCTGTGTGTGTTTATGGATATAGATATAAATATAGATAGATAGATACGTTTGTGTGTTTAGTTGTCCCCCCAACATCGCTTGACAGACAATTTGGGTGTTTTTAACCTCCCCATAACCTATATATATACACGCACATACATACAACACACACTCACACACACATATATATATAAACATCCATACACCCACATATACAAGCAATACTTACTCATATACATGTGTGTATGTGTCTGAGCCTTAGTCATAATTGTTTTGTGTGTGTATGCCTAAGCAAGTGAATACTCTGAGATACAGCAGACAAAAGATTTTTGCGAACGATGCTTATTATGCCATCCCTCTGAGTTCAAATCTATGTGATGGAATATTTGGCCTATTTTCATTGGATGTCTATTAGTAAAAGCACCGAGCAAATTTAGGAGAATCGGCAGAACGGTTAGCACGTCGGATAATTTGCCTGCCAATGCTTGTTTCTTGGATCGGGTTTCAAAGCGATGCACTACCAGCGGCACAAGTGCCAGGTTTCACTTGTCTTTGAACATCATTCGTAACATTGAAAAGGTGTTTTTTATTGTTGTATTTATTCTTTAATCTTTTACTACTATCGGTCCCCTTTGCCTACCGCTAATTTACGAGATGTTAAACACAACAGCACCGGTTGCCAAGCGACACACGCACACACGCACACACACACACACACACACACACACACACACACACACACACACACACACACACATATATATATATATATCACAGACACATACACACATGTATAAATATACATCTATACACATGCGTGTGTATGTGTGTGTACTGTGTGATAGGTATTCAGAGCTAAAGAGTGAGAGAGAGAGATAGTGGGAGTGAGAGAGAGAGATAGTGGGAGTGAGAGAGAGAGAGTGAGAAATAGAAGGTAAACAAATTACATGTCGTTATATAATGAATGCATATGTGTGTGTATAGTATATATTATATATACATGTATATATATATATATATATATATATATGAGTGTGTTTGTGTGTGTTACCATCACTATACCAGCGAAGATTATATATATATATATATATATATATATATATATATATATATATATATATATATATATATATATATATATAAATATATAAATATATACATACATACTTATGTGTGTATGTCTATCAATGTGATTCGTGTGATTACTAATAAATGTGCCTGCATGTGCGTTTGCATGATTGGCTGTTGTAAATATTTCTAATACCTATTTTATTTTCCGAAGAAGACAGAAATCAATACCCCTGTCATATAGATGTCATATCAATCTATGATGTTTCGAGATGGATTTATGGAAAATAGTCTTGCGTGTGAAATATTTCCTGCTCTTCTCTGTTCCAAAAACTAGCATGTTTTCTTTTCTTAATGATTATTTTTAGCTTTTCTTTCTTATTTACAATATTTTGTAAAAAGAATGGCTTATTATCTCTTGAAGAATTATTCTATGAATGTATTTCTGTCTAAGTATTGCTTCATGTTTTATCTTCATAACTGACTACATGCCAGTTCGCTTTGAATATATACAGTTTTGTTTTTATTATTGTTATATAATATCTGTAGCGTTATTCATGAATGATATGGATGAAGGTTAAAAGTCTTGGTAACTGCGTTTGATGTATTTATACATCGTTTTAGTTTGTATATTTTCAGCATTGCACAACTTAATTATATGCGTGCTGTTTGTCTTTAAACGCTGAGCACAGACTTAAAACTTTGCAGTAGTTATTTACAATATCTAATTTTCTGACCATCGTTTATATATGTTTCATGTTTTGGCACAAGGCCAGCAATTTTGGGCGAATGGGTAAATCGATTATATCGACCCCATTGCTCAATTACTATTTATTTTTCTGATTCCGAAAGAGTGAAAGGCAAAGTCAATCTCGGCTGAATTTTAACTCAAAAGTAGAGAAAGACAAATGAGATGCTGCAAATCATTTTGTATTGCGTGTTAACTATTCTGCAAGCGCGCCACTTTAAGGACCTTGAATTTACATTAAGAGAGGTTATGTAACAAGAAGAACAGTGAAACTGTATTAATAAAGTCCTATAACCAGTCTCATAATTTTTAAGCAGTCAGTTAACCACCTTCAAATTTATTTGAACATTAGGCGTGCTCAATAAACAATAGATTTCAATGTGATTGCTGCAAATAGTGACGAGACGAAGAGTCAATAAATAAATGCACACATTTGACGAGACGAACAACCAATAAATAAATGCACATTAATGTGTTTTTGTCTTTTATCTTTTTCTTGTTCTAGTCCTTGCATTGCAGCCATAAAGGTGGTTCCTCCTTGAAGAGTTTAATCGAACAAAATGTCCCTGGGACATTTTTTTTTTCTTAAAGCTTGGGTCATATTTCATCCATCTCTTCTGCAGAATCTGCATCGGTTGTCAAGCTGTAGTGCGGGAAAAACACAAAGACAAACACATACACACACACACACACACACAAACACCCATATATACTATCTAACTCAACCACAATCAGCCATACACATATATACGATGGGCTTCAATATAATTTCCATATACCAAATCCACCTACGAGGTTTGGTCGAAACGAACTATAACAAAAAGCACCCATTATAGCATGCAATGGGACTGAACCCCAAAAGGAATCGATGGAATGAAACAGCCCTGCCTTCACTTATGTATATTAGAAATATATAGACAATACATTTGTCTGAGATAAACTTTGCACAAAAAACATGTAAACATGACTGAGATTATGTATATAATACAGGGATAATATAATAGTTTAACTAATAATAAAACGCTTCTGATGATAAACATATTCGTTGTAGGCAAATCGACCTTAGATCGACATTTACCTGTCTAATTATGTAGCGCCAGTGATGTAAGTAAATATTATTTATTGTCCCTTCTACATTATTGTTCCCAAATCGGAAAGTGGTGAGCTGGCAGAATCGTTAGCACGCTGGACGAACTTCTTAGCGGTATTTCGCCCGTCGCTACATTCTGAGTTTAAGTTCCGCTGAGGTTGACTTTACCTTTCATCCTTTCGGAGTCGATAAAATAAGCGTCACCTGAGTACTGGGGGTCGATGTAACAGACTCAGCCTTACCTCCCCCAAACCGCCCTTGTGGCAAAAATTTGAAAAAATTATTATTTCCGAAGCATTTGTTTAAACCAAAGGTAGAGTAATCATACGGCACTGTCGATAAACCAACATTGGTTTTTTATCAATGGCATTGTGTCAATGATAATTTCCGTAAAAAATTCCTCGCTGTATGAATGATTTGATCTGGCAATCTTACTTTACAAATCTTAGGACATAAAGGTTCTACTGTATTTTTATTTCTGTTGTCCTCTTTTCCTTTTCTACATTTTTCTCTGTATGGGACACTGTCACTTTTAATCGTTCATCCATGAATGTCAGACGAGCGTGTACATACACATGCATCAACAATTCACAGACACACAAAAACAAGCACACACGTACGCGCATTTTTTATATATTGCTCAGCCATCCTGCGCACCTAGTAAGAGACTCACTCGTCCTGAATAAAAATATTACTTATTCCTATATGGAGTACTTTTCCGTCTGACAGTCCACACTAATAAACGTGCCTCTGTGTGTGCGTGTGTGTGTGTGTGTGTGTGTGTGTGTGTGTGTGTGTGTGTGTGTGTGTGTGTGTTTGTGTGTACATGTGCGTTATTGATGTGCACAGAAACACAAACACACACACACACACGTATATTGTTGAAGTCATAAACGTATATAAAACTATCGAGAGAATGTGAACTAAATCTTTTTGAGAAATGGTTCATGACTATCCATAAATGTTGTAAATAATAGACTATTATTCATAGCATTTCGGTGCGTTGAGAACCAATTCTCACTCGAAAAATAAGTGTGCATTCGTATATTTGTTTATCCTTCACCAATTTCAGCCTTTAGATTGCAAAAAGGAGAAGCAGGCAGTGAGAATTTTGCATAATTCTTTATTAGCATTTTCATCCGTTTAATCGAACTCTTCAATATATGATATTTTGAAGTTTTATTGAACTGATGGAAGCGCTAAGAATGTCTTATCCAAAATTCTGACTGCCTCCTTCTTAATATACAATATCTGTACACCATTTCAAACATTCTACACACACACATACACGTGCATGCACACACACACACACACACACACACACACACACACACACGTATATATAAAGAGAAGAAGAAGAAGAAGAAGAAGAAGAAGAAGAAGAAGAAGAAGAAGAAGAAGAAGAAGAAGAAGAGGAACGTTTATAAACGAGAGGGTTTCAAACCCTTACATGTTAAAAATATAAAGCCATTTCATTGCACATATTAGTTCTCTTCTCAATAAAAACTGTCTCCAGCCGACATGACAAATAGAATTCACAACTAACCCCAAGCTAAAATCTTGTTTTTATTTCTATCTATAGAAATATTTCCCCCCGACGAGACGTAGCGGTCCCTTGAGAGGTCCTTAACGTCGAAATTGCAATAGGGAATTAACGAGTTATTTTCAGTTGTGCATTCTATTTGTCATGTCGCCCGCAGATAGTTTTTATCGTGAAGAGAAATAATATAATTGATATAATGGCTTTATAGAGGTTTTGGCTGCTATTTTTAACATGTAAGTGTTTTGAAACCTTCTCAGTTATACTTGTGACTTGTTCATAATTAGAAACGTTCTTCTTCTATCTATTTTATGATAACATGTTTGGCCATTGATATTTTATTTATAATATATCATCCGTAATGTTTCATTACATTACATTACTTTCTAATCATATATGTGTGTGTATATATATTCACGGCGGGTTTCTGTCTCATGCCATCTTCGGAATCCATTTGCAAGGATTTTGTCGACCCGGAAGTAACGTAGAAACACTTGCGCAAAGTGTCACACCGCCGGACTGAACCCAGACCTATAGGCCTATGTGGTGGACAAGTAAACATTCTTAGCAGACAGGCACACGCAGAAATATTTTCACAGACCTATACTTATATACTGCCATATTTTCAGCTAGTCATATTTGCAGAGTTCTATATGTAAAGACTACGATACCTTGTAATGAAACTTGAGATAAAATAAGATTGTAATGAATTATGTTCAGGTTATTATAACTCACAGGTCGATAATTAAAAGAAGATTACCTCTTGGTAACTGCCAAAATTGTAATTATCAGGATAAATTTAATTATATATTACGACAGACGAATATTTTGATCGATAGAAAGCTTCATAGAAACCGAGACAGGGATGAAGAAACGTGTGGGTGGATAATTTGACAAAAAGACAGATAAAAGGAGAGACGAAGTATTACAGAGTAAAACGCTCATAGTGAGTTCACCTTCGTCAATCACCCCACACATAAATTGTGACCTATTTTCTACATTCTTATCTTTAACTATTTGTTCTTTCTCCTATTCTTATAGTAATTCCATTGATGTCTTTATGTATGAGGCAATGTCTCGGTGTTCATTATAATATATGATAAGGTTATACCAGTAAATTTCATTGCAGTCTCGATTCACGTAATATCTTAAAACTACATTTGTGAATAAGATGAGAAAACACACACACACACACAACCACACACACACACACTCTCACACACACGCATACACACACACATACACACACACACACACACATATATATATATATACTTTTTACTCTTTTACTTCTCTCAGGCATTTGACTGCGGCCATGCTGGAGCACCGCCTTTAGTCGAGCAAATCGACCCCAGGACTTATAGTTTGTAATCCGAGTACTTATTCTATCGATCACTTTTGCTGAGCCACTAAATGTTGAATCACAATCTACCTCTAATTAATACATACATACGTATATATATATATATATATATATATATATATATATATATATATATATATACATATATATATATATATATATATATATATATATATATATATATACATATACACTCATGCACACACACACTCACAAGCACACATGCACATACATGCACACACATGCAGACGCACACACACATATTGACCATGGTTTTCCGTACAATTTCTCATCGCATATTCACTCACAAGTCATTGGTCGACCTGTGCTATAGTAACAGATACTCACCTAACCTGCCGCGCAGTGGGACTAAATCCGAAACCACATGGTTAGAAAGCGAAGTTTCTCATGCAGCCATGACTACGTCTATTGAGGTTCATACGATTCTTACCAATTTATTTATATATATATATTTCTTTTATAAGTAGCTTCGTCTCTATATATCGTCTGCCAGTCGTCAAAAAATAATTTATGTAAACACTAACTCTGTAGATTCGTCCTTTGTTAATCTTATTTCCCTTCTAAATTTTCCAAACACAGTTTTTCCATATTTTGTTTCTTCCAGTATTTATGTCTTCCTTCATTTAGATATAGATTATTAATCAGGAGGGTATTTGAGTCGACACATGCTTACAGTCATAATTCTAATAAGTGTTATTATTATTCATATTAAGCCTAACCAAGATTATGCGTCCAATGACCAGCTATCTACCTATTTCTTTAGTGTACTTTTTTTTAACCTACTATTGTTTTTGGAAATAATCTTTTTCTATATTTTCATAAGCAGGTATATATATATATATATATTTAATGCTGTCTTTATTAACTTCTTTAGATTGCATATACCAACGTAAACAAGCAATGTTATATTATTGTAGCGTAGTTTTGTAGTTATCTGATGCGATGCTGTTTTTAATGCTTCCATAAAAATATCGACTGAAATTGCATACAACAGACACGGTGTTTAAAGGCAATTGTTTTCATATATGCTTATAGTTAAAATATCTGGTGAGCGTTTGGGTCATTGTGACATATTTTAAGAATGTATATTCATGCATGGAGGAATTTTCATAAGTGGGTACATTGGAATTGTTTCTAAGGAATTTTCTCTTGGACTATAAGAGTACTGGATTACAAAGCACACATTTTGCATTATGCTAAAGAAATACAAAAGTTTTTAAAAGGTTAACATCATTGGTATTATTCTCCTTTACACCTACCGATACTGCATATCCTCTTAGATAAAACAGGAAAACATTTTGTGTAAAATGATTTAGGTTTTCAAAAGAATCTTTTTAGAATGAGTTTGCATAATTTTGTTTCTCAATTCATAGACAAAAAGCTTAGTTTATCAGGGAATATTAATATTTTATAAAACAGGACCAGTATATTATTGTTATTCATTCTAGCTACCCCATCGATCATGTTTGATATGTTCAATGAAACAAAAAGTCTTTAACTCAGATACATTGCTGTAAAACGTTATTTTACTTGTTACTAGGTTTCATAGAGAAAAACAAAATGTTTGTAGGGAAACAAGTAGTCTCAAATGAGCTGAATTTATTGCATCGTCGTTACTTCTTTTATTAAAATACAAAAGGAAAACGAAAATCATTTAAAGCTAACCAAATTTGTAACATTCTCAACTAAATTTGTGTTCTTAAAATATTTACTATTCGAGAGCTGGTAGAGGCATAAGAATTTTCATTCTACAAAACTGAAGACGCAATTTATTAATCTCTTTTTGGTTGTTAACTAAATGACATATATAAAATATTTTATCGATGAATTGTATTAGAGATTTTTGTTTTTTCATTCCCGTGGAAAATTTTCAGAATTTTAAAACCTGATGTTAATATTGTTTTGTCTTCTTCTTACATTTTTTTACTGCAATTATATTTTTGCTGACGTTAAAGAAAACAAAAAAGAACTTTCTATAAGATTTAACTTATACAAATATAACTTTCTATTCCTAAGGGAATTTGTAAAACTTTTCCATTCCCACAGTCTCTAAAATAACATATTTCGTTTTGTTTTATACATTTATAATTTACACAGTTCTTCGATTCTGTTCTTTGTTTAAAATTATCTTTGTGTTTCACTGTTTGAATTTTTCTTATTCTTACCTTGATTATATCTACTCGAATAATTTCACGCGTTCTCCTACTCCTACCATATTTTTCTCGTATTTGCATATGTTAATGTTGGCGTGAAACATTCTAGTTTTCTTTTCCAAAACCCAAATCTAATTCACTTTATTTAACTTACATTCATGACGTCTTCTACTAATACTCTTTCACCCATTACCACTCTCAAATTCCTTTCTCATTCCCGGTTGTCTCTCTTTATAAGTATTTCTTTCATCCGCACTCTGTCCCCTCTCTATCTGTCATATATGTACAAACGTATATATATATATATATATATATATATATATATATATATATGCATGGCAAATAAAAGACGGAAGATGGAATATACGAGAATTTATTATTAATCACGACAATTTATTCGACATATCCAGCATCGATTCCTCATGGGTGGGACACTCAACAACTGAAAGCAGAAAGCACATAAATGCAAAACAAGATGGGAAGAATAGTACTCAAATACCAAAGGTAGAGTAACATGCTCTTTATTAAAGCCGAGAAAATCTTCACAATCTGTTTCTGAAAGTTTCTTTCGTTAGCCTCATCGGCCAGTTTGTATGACGAACGGTAACGAGAAATTATAACAGTTTGTTAAGATATAGTATAAAGTATACGTAACGTTTACATGCAGATGATTGGGAGAGAGAAACAGAATTGTGCAGAATTGCAAACAGAGTTTATATGGCTACCTCATGTTATTTTATGTCAAACTGATACCTGACAAGTGGAGAGATGTGAAAATCCAATTGTGATTACATATAGTTTGCATCAATCACTTTTGCTGGCCGCACACTACACAGATGATACAAAAATAGGTAGAAAATCTTTCTGAGAATACGGCTAATAGTAATCTTTGCCCCACTGCCATGGTGGTTGATATAACGAATTAAGACTGAAGTCTTCCGCGTGAAAGTCTCATGTTATTTTTCGACTTTGGTGCATTTCTCATCGATCTGGAATCGATAATGTTTAAGTAACTTTTCTATATTTTTATTATGTAGATGTAGTAACTGCAGATCGATGAGGAACATGGTCTAAATGTTTCATATTTCACATCGAATTCAGGATACTTGAAATGAAGTATCTAATTTGACCTTTCCTTCTTTCGGGCTAGAGTGTAATTTGATGGAATTTTGACCACTATCTATAGCAGATCGACTAAGCACGTGCTGGTTGTTATCTATATTGATTTCGACGAGAGGCGCATTTTTTTCAATATTAGACAAGGTTTATTTGGTAATATAGATCTTATATTACTGTTACATAACGGATGAAAGGCAAATTTATTTCGGCTATATTTCAATAAATTATATTGTTTCTTCTATCATATAGCATATTTGCTGTCGTTTAGCCTCAGATCAGCTGCCATAGAACCAAGCTAAGATAAAAGATGCTACAGCAGTGATCATTCCATCGTTTTCATTTGTTCAGGGCAACCAGGATCACGATAGCTAAGGTGCTTCTTCGATATTCCTTTGGTTTATTTCATTCTTATTTGGCTTGTTTCTTGCACATGTACCGTTCACACGCAGACCTCTCGTTTAGAGATATGATTCTACAGTGTATGTGCATGTGTGTGTGCGTATGTGTGTGTTTGTGTGTGTGTGTGTGTGTGTGTGTGTATGCATGTGTGTGCGTGCGCTCCCGCCCTGGCGAGCGCGTTTGTGTGCACTTGAGTGGTTCTGTACATCTTCACTAGAATTGTATTCAAAGTATTACAATATCAGCACAATTGCTTCATTATATGATGTAGGAAGTACAAATTGCACATTTTGGTAGATTAATTTTCCCGCTTCACCACCGCTTCATCTTGTTCCAATTCATTACAAACAAATAATGGGTTACATAGAAGCAATATTCTCAGACGGCTGAAGAATTTTAAAGAAGATTCTATCTGTGAAGAAACAATTCACAGTCGGTGATGATCAGCTACCAACGACACACATTGCCAACGTGTAGAGTTGCAATGTGTGAGCTGCGAACATAAATGAATTCAGCCAAAATAAATTACAGCAGATTGTGAACCATTTTGTATATAAGAATCTGTGTGGAAATTGACAACCCTGGCAGATGAGACACCTGTACGGATGGGGGGGGAAAATTGGATATCTGTTCTTAATTTATAGCGTTTGAATACAAAGAAGAAATGCATTGTTTGGTCTCATGGCACGGTATAACATTGGCATCGGGTCCTAATCAATATATGAAGGTTCAGTCTAAACGGTGCTGTCACACCTATTATTCAATGTCTAAGAACTTCAAGAGCCAGAGAACGCAAATGGAAATCATTACAACAGATTGAACGGATTTCTACTTAATATTCTGGAAAGTAGTGTTTCACCATGAATTTTGACTTCGTAAATAATATCTAAAAAGTTTTAGAATTCATCAGACACAAAATAGTTAGATTATTTACGAAATAAAAAGAAGAAACCTTGCATTCATTTGATAAAATTCAAACTATTTTCACAACAATACCAATCCTTGCGATAAAATCTTTATATGCTAACAAAATTACAATGGATTAAATAATCTATGCTACAACATAGTAGAACTAGACAAAAGCTGATCAAAATTCATCATATTTTGTTTTTTGTTTCACGCAATGATTATCCCCGACCCCTGTACACAATAGTATATCTACCAGCACTAAATTATGGTGTTCTCGCTCGTAATTATCGGCTTCCTGATGAATCCTTATACACATCCAATGTTTATTTGATACTAACCCCGTATTACATTATTTCATGCGAAGCATATAAGTACCTTAAACACCAGACAAAATTAGATAGCCCCACATGACATAAGTTATATTTTCACAATGCGGATGGTTAAATGTAGCCGCTTTACAGAATCTAATCCTACGCGCGTTTGTGTGTGTGTGTGTGCGTGTGTGTGTGTGTGTGTGTGCGTGTGTGTGTGTGTGTGTGTGTGTGTGTGTGTGTGTGCGTGCGCGCGTGCGCGTGTTTGCATATGAATATGTAGGTATAAAACGTTATATTCTCTATACGTATGTTTTTTTGTCGATCTGAATATCTAGATATTTTTGTAAAGAATAGTTTGATCAACGTCTCATACATAAGGATTTAACTTAGCTGTGTATTCTACTTACATTTGCTCTTGTTTGAGTGTTGGGTATTGTTAACCAAGATCTTTCAAACCGGAGTATTTTATTCATATCTGCCAGCATTTTTAATCCCATTTTATTTATCATATATATATATATACAAAATGCCCATATATACACACTCACATAGGATATATGTGTGTGTGTATATATATATATATATATATATATATATATATATATATATATATATATATATATATATATATATATATATATATGCGTATACATATATGCATATTTATATTTATATATGTATATATATATATATATGTGTGTATGTTTGTGTGTGTGTGTGTGTGTGTGTGTGTGTGTGTGTGTGTGTGTGTGTGTGTGTGTGTGTAATCATACATATGCAATACATATTTTTAATGTTTTAATATTTCATAGTGAAGCATATTTTGCTAGAATAAGAAGGAAGGAAACCGAGGTTGAAATTCCATTTTAATTATCAGTATACTTACTATAACTTGGAGGAAAATCTGTTTTCGTTTTTTAAAATGTTTTCTCCAATTTCCGTTGAGCAAACACAACTACTACTGACTTTCTTATTAAAGATTATTATTTAGATTATGATAGATGAAGAATAAGATACGTTTCTTCAATGAAAATATTATTAACATATTTTATAATGCTGCATTTAACAGCATCAAAATTTATAGATGAAAATATGTGTGAAAGATGCACTTTGAAATGTTAATAGAATTCAAATAAGTGTTAAATCTTCAACTCACAGCATTTTACAGTACAGTTCACTCAATAAAACGAATCCTAGTTTCACATCAAAACATGCCTTAACACATTTTTTTTTTATATAAAACATGTTTTCTATAAGTCTCTCAAAGTTGCATGAATTATAATTTGAATCATTTCTCGGATTATTTAATTTACAAAGATTAAATCAAGTGATTTGCATACGTCTGAGAATATTTAGCGCTTTCAGTCACCATTAGCAACCACATGTTACTTATTCAATTCTTAAATACATCAATGATACGAAATATTGTCTGCTTTGACTCACATTTTGGAAGTCAGCAAATTCAAAAATTCTTTCATTTCCTTTACATATATACTTCAATACAGAAATCTTAATTTAAACAGTACCGCTCCATATGTAAAGAGTTCGAGCGCGCAAAGGAGCAGATAATTTCGTGTTGGTGTCTGAGAAGTCACTGGAAGCTTAGACAGGTGACAATTTTTCTTCCATATAAATTATTTAAACTATGGATAGTACTTATATATTGGAGAACAAATTTGGCATAAGACCAGCTGTTTCAGGTGATAGCGTAAGTCGAGGACAATGATCTCGGGGCTCAGCTGGTACTCATTGTATCAACCCCGGATGGATGAAAGGAAAGTTCGACGTCGGTGGAATTTGAACTCCGGGCGTAAAGATGGACGAAATGTAGCGAAGCATTTTGCATGCTGACGATTCTGCTGGTTCACCAACTCACATTAGTTTTATCTTGATTTGAAATTTTGGGGTTCAAACAGAACTTATTTTGTAGACCCCAAAATGCTGCAGGGCAAAGTCGACATTGCTCTTATAATTTAATTCTAGATGAATATTTTCAATAGCCATCTACAATTAAAATATAAGGGCACTGTATTATTGGTGAGCAGAACGATGACTAACGGAGCCTCTAGATTCAGTGCAATTTCACTATATAGATTCTCACAAGACAGAATTGTTAGCAAGCCGAACAAAATGCGCAGTGGCATTTCGTCCGTTTTTATATTCTGAGTTGAAATTCCGCCAAGGAATTTCAACCTCTTTCACTCTCTTAGTGGTCAATAAAATGAATACCAGTCAATTAATACTGCTGATGTAATCGACGTCCCCCTCCCTTCAAAAACTATGACCTTGCGCCGAAATATCAAACCATTATTGAGGTGGCAAGCTCGCAGGATGTTTCCGTGTCGGACAAAATCGTTATTTGGATTACTTCTATTTTTACGTACTGAGTGGAACTTGCGCCGATGTCGACTTTGCTTTGCATTCTTCCGGGTTCGATACAATACGTACAGATTCCCCAAAATGGGAAATACACTTGAATCAGGATTCGAATATTTCTTTCTTCGATCCTTTCGTTGCCGATTTCATAAAGGAGAAAGAAAGAAAAAGAGAGAGGGGGGAAGGAGAAAGAGAAGGAGAAAGAGGAGAGAGAGGGGGAGAAAGAGTGAGAAAGAATCTGAGTGAAAGAGAGAGAGGACATCGTCTTCAGTACTTCAATATTCATTTCGATGGAACCGGAAACAAAATTTCTTCCAGTGGAAAGCAACAGGGGACACTCTACGTGGTCCTTATTAAGACACGCTAGAAGTAGCAGTCAAATCTCCCGTGGAACGCACACCTCCTCATCACAAATGGGAAGAACACTTTATATGAAGAGTTTCTTGAATCATGTAAAGCTTTATAAGGTAATATTCTTAGGTTGCTATGATATTCATTATTTCGAAGAAAATTCTCCGAACAACCGAGATTCTACTGAAAACAGATCCGTGTTGCAAATTCTGACCACTGAAAATTTATAATTGTACACAGCAACATTGAATAAACTACTTTAGTATGATGTATGTACTAACATCTCTTTATAGGCGTACAAAATAACATATTTTTCAAATATTTTATGGTACCCGAGAAAACATCCTCAAATAGAGAAAACGGTTTCTATATGAAATTAAAACACGAGTAAGAAATTTGATTGATTCTGTCATGTGACGGGACTAGTGTCTTTGAAATAAATTAGTTATCGACGTTTTCAAGGGTATTACACTGGGTAAATATGGTAGCAACTGACATCAATAAAATATATATCAGTGCTGATGAGGTAACTTTTAATCACAACATTCACGATGTAATACTGGATTTCAGATAGATGAATGCTCCATAGAGAGTCACTTTAAGAATAAAAAGAATCGAGGAGTATGGTTATTTATGTACCCGGTCCACTGAAATAAAAGAACCTGTATCATTTTCTTATAGTAAAAATGCACATTAAAACGACATGTACTTCACATTATTCTTACTTTTGCTGACCGTTTTTACGAAAGCAATCGTTGAAATATTAATGGATGCAATTGTTTTTCCAAGTTCGCTATATTAGTCACGCTCAATTTGTACTCTTTCTACCTTTCTCTCTCTCATACACACACTCTCAAACTCCTCCTATCTCACTCACGAAAATACACAAACAACAACGAAAGTTAAAAAGCATAATCGTTTTTAACATGAATTGAATACAGATTAGATTGGCACCGAAGAATAGTAAATCATTTCTCCAGAAGCATGCATTTAAATTGATGGCTCTACTGTAATGGCAACATAAATTAAAATAATACAAAGTGATTTCATTTCATTAAACCCATAATCCACACAGATCAAGTGGTAACGAATGTGATTGCGGTATTAAACCCAAGATGGCGATCCTTGTGCGATGCGCTTCGAAAATTCTTAACTACTCCCTCTCATTGCGTAAATACATGTGAAAGTGCGCGTCAGAGTCAACGTGTTTCGGAAAGCGATTATCAACCAATACCGTTTAATTTACAACACGGTATCGTTTAAATTTATACATCAATGATAACATTATTGCGATGAAATTTTATTATGTAACCGTACTTAACCATTAGATGATATTGATGCACGATATCGTATTAGATACTTAAATATCCAGAAATAATGGAAAACCAGTTGGAGCATATGGGAATTGAATTCGTCTTCCTCGTTTCAGTGTTACAATACGTTTGCGAAATTTTATGGTTGAACATAATTTTTAGATCGATTGAAATTTGGAACGGTTTTACTGTCATTTCCAATTCTTCTACTATTGACTGTTGAATGCTTAGCCATTGTCATGATTGATAGTCATCATGAAGCACTCAATAATTGTAAAACAATAGACTAGTATATTCCATATATGTATATTTAAGTATATTTATAAAAATACAATTATAATAAATCTCGTACCGAATTTCCGAATTTTTTACACCATTTTTGAGAACGGTCGGGTTCATTGTTAGTATTCTCGTTTATGAGAGCAGCCGAGTTTATTTCAGATATTTTCAGTTTTCAAAT
>NC_142935.1:11191273-11246273 GCF_046866305.1 Octopus bimaculoides | reverse complement strand
TTTTAATGTCACTTTCGATTCGTAAAGAATTTCCTCTCATATCTGTCTACTTACTACAGATACAACGCTGCTAACACAACAAAAATATTATTATCTACACAGAGCTATGCGTTTGCGGAAGTATTTCGGCTTTACAATGTAGATTATAGTTCGCTGTGAATGTCCTACTACTACTACTAGAATATAACCATTGGTGTATCTTGTACTTACTAATAATCAGAAAATATTATTAGTCATTTTTTATTCATTTTTGTTATTCCCGAAATATTTACGGTTAATTCGTCCATTTATGAAGAATTTTAACGAAGAGGATTTGAAGGTCAAACATATAAACAACGGGTTTACTTTTCTAAATGACTAGAAATGTTTAAAACGAGCAACGATCTCACACACAAGCAATTACGAAAACAATATCGTTTAAATTAATATAAAACGGTGTGCGTTACTAGATTCAAGCAACACTGCTATTGCGAAGGGACGATACTCTAGCAGACTAAATGCTATACGCTGCATACATTTCACGGGGGATAACTCATATATAATTTTAGCTTAGAGATTATAAAGAGAAAATGTGATGACGATTACAACACGTCAGAAAAAAGAAAACAGAAAAATTGTATAAGCATATTAATGTACAATAGAGATCCTTTGTGCACCGAATTCATTATGTTTTCCATGTATTTAACTTTATGTTGTCGATAGTTCTTACAATAGCATTGGTATCGTCTTAAAGAATTTTAACTATTTATACTACGTATGCATGTATGTCTGCCTGAGGGTATGTGGGTGTGTTTGTGTGTGTGTGTGTGTGTGTGTGTGTGTGTGTGTGTGTACGTATGCGTGTATCTAAGCGAAGTGATAAGCGGTTTGAAAACCTGAGTGTGTGTGTGTGTGTGTGATTGTGTGATTGTGTGTGTGTGTGTGTGTGTGTGTGTGTATCTAAGCAAAGTGATAAGCAGTTTAAAGACATAGTGCATGAAATTCTTCACCTTGGCACTACTCAACAATGGTATTCATTCTAAGACGAAGATTGAAAATATACGAATCTGTACAAGTAGCAACTTTTACCGATACAGAACAAAATTACAAACACACACACACAAACACACACACACACACACACACATACACTCTCTCTATCTCTCTATCTCTCTCTCTCTCTCTCTCTCACTCACTCTCTCTCTCTTTCTCTATCTGACACACACCTATATATATATATATATATATATAAACATGTGTCTGTGTGACTGTGTTTGCATACATAGATATTTACTTGAAACTTGAAACTTTCAGCATTATGTTCTATAGCGTTTTATTTGTCTGACGAAATTCCTAAAAGCATTTCATCATTTGTGTCTGTATGTGTGTGTGTGTGTGTGTGTGTGTGTGTGTTTGTGTCTATATGAATGCGTTTATGCTTACACATACATACATAAACACTCACACATGTATGTATATACGCGTTTATAATTTATAAGTAGATACACATATGTACAAATATACATACATATCCACACATGTGTGTGTATACATATTTGTATGATATATACGCAAGTAAAAGCGCATGGCTCAGTGGTTAAGGCGTTGGGCTTACAATGATGAGATTTTGTGTTCGAATCCCAGACCAAGCTATGTGTTCTAGTCTTGAGCAAGACACTTTATTTCACGTTGCCCCAGTTCACTCAGCTGTAGCAATGAGTTGCAATGTCACTGGTGCCAAGATATACCTGTCTTTGCCTTTCCCTTGGATAACATCTCTGGCGAGGAGAGGAGAGGCTGGTATGCATGGGCGACTGCTGGTCTTCCATAAACATCCTTGCCCTGGATTTGTGCCTCAGAGAGAAACGTTCTATATACATATATATTCTTTTACTTCGTTCAACAGCGGCCATATGTCCATTGCGTCAATAAAGTGTGTGTCGACAATTTGTTTACATGCAATTATAGACACCAAATACGCGCACACACGCACACACACACATATGTGTGTGTGTGTGTGTCTGTGTGTGTGTGTGTGTGTGTGTGTGTGTGTGTGTGTGTGTGTGTCTGTGTGTTTATAACTACATATAAACGAATTGTCAACACACACATATTTCCTGTTAATAAACTTATAATCAGCACAGCTTTTCATAACTAACTGTTAAAGAAGGTTTTAAAAGTAGACTCAATACAAAGGAAACTGAAAAAATTGATGAATACTAGGATCTGGCCAGAGAACTCAGGAGAATTCGAAACACTAAGCCAACAACTATTCCTCTCGTAATTAGTCCGCTTGGCACAACGCCCAAAACTCTGCTTAAAAGACTCAAATGAATTGGGTATTGAAACTTGCATTGTGGACAAGCAGAAAAGTAAGAATCCTGAAGCAGATTCTTGAGGTTTTGGCGGAGACTCGCTGTCGCCAGATATCGAGATAAAATACCCGCTAACTAAATTAGCATGCACTAACGAAATAACAACAACAACAACAATAACAGAAACAACAACAGCAATATCCAAATAGATCAGGTGGTAGAGCATAATAGAACGGACCTGGTGCACAACATATGCTATATAGTTAACTTGCATGCCCCTCCGACCCACGAATAGTCAAGTAGGAAGGCGAAAAGATAGATAGATAGATAGATACAACCGTCTTAAGTACGAAATGGAAAATGGAAAATGAAGAAGGTGAAGGTAGTGCCAATTATTGTTGGGTCCTTAGGAAAAGTACAAGAAGGCATCAAGGAGAATATAAAGGAAATTGGAATAGAGTGTCCAGGAGAACTATTACAAAAGGTTTGCCTCCATGGTACAGCCAGAATAATCAGGAAAGTATTGGATAGCTGAACAGAACGGATGACATGGTGCCGTAGGCTGCAGGTAGCAAGCGCGCTACGCATACAAATTCTCCAAGAACTCCTGGAAAACTTGCGATAAAAGGAAGAAAAAAACTAATGACAACAGCCCAGAACGCCTCAAATATCAGGGGAGGGCACTAGTCGATTACATCGACCCAGTGTTTCAACTGGTACTTATTTTATCGATCCCGAAAGAATGAATGGCAAAGCTGACTCCGGCGGTATTTGAACTCAGAACGTAACGAGGTGCGAAATTTTGCTAAGAATTTCGTCCAGCGTGCTACCGATTCCGCCAGCTCGCCGCCTTGAATAATAATTATTGTAATGATAATAATAATCCTTTCTACTGTAGGTATAAAACCTGAAATTTGTGGGAAGAGGAGGAGCTGATTACGTTGACCCCCCCCCCCCCCCCGTGCGTAACTGGTACTTAGTTTATCGACCCCGAAATGATGAAAGGCAAAGTTGAGCTTTGCGGAATTTGAACTCAGGGCGGACGAAATGCCGCTAAGCATTTAGCCCGGCTAACGATTCTGCTACCTTGCCACATTGATAATAATAATAATAACAATAATAATGATGATGATGATGATGATGATGATGATGATGATGATGATGAGGATGATGAGGGTGATAATGATGATGATGATGATGAGGAGGAGGAGGAGGAGGAGGAGGAGGAGGAGGAGGAGGAGGAGGAGGATAGTAAATATTAATTTCACGGTGGTGCATCAGCATGGCCGCAGCTCTAAGCTGAAACTTTAAAAAAAACAAATTTTTTAAATTATCAATAAATAGTAGTACATAAATATTATAAATATTAAGAAATAAATAAAAATAGCCGCGTTTGAATATGAATAAAGAAAACTGATTGTTTTTTGTTTCTGTTTATTTTGTTGTTTTTCAGACATGTGACGAATGCACTAAAACTCTATATCGTACTGGGTTTTTCTTACATCTTGAGTTCTCTTGGGAATTGTAAAAGTAGATGTCTCCACCCTTACAGCATACGATACTTGGTGTAAATGGAAGGATTTTCTGACCACACGACCTGCTAGAAATAGCAGCAATATCTCCTTCAAATCATATTTCGCTTTTATATTATTAAAAGCAAGAACGCATGGAATGATGTGGTCACTGGTAATTAGGGAATAGATGGGGTGGACATGGATGAAGTACGTTTGAACACGAAGTAACCTAGTCAGGATTGACCTGCAAATGAACAATAGGAAGAACAGCTGCAACAACCGACACGAATAACATAATCCACAACGCTGGCATTAACAAGAACATCATCAAAAGACATACCAACAACAACAACAACAGCAGCAGCAGCTTCATTAACATAAAACTATTTCACAACAACAACATCGACAATAACTACGATGATGTTTATTTCTCTAAGATTAGTTCCAGATTTTAGCGCAAGACCAGTAATTTCGGAGAAGGTAGCAGGTCGATTACATCAGCCCCAGTACTCAGCTGGTACTAATTTTATCGTCCCCTAAAAGGGGATAGACAATGTCAACCATGGCAGCATTTGAACTCAGTAGGTAAAGGCAGACGAAATACCGCTAGGTATTTTTCCCGGCGTGCTAACGATTCTTATTTCATTATTGCCCACAAGGGGCTAAACATAGAGGGGACAAACAAAGACAGACAAAGGGATTAAGTCGATTACATCCACCCCAGTGGGTAACTGGTACTTCATTAATCGACTCCGAAAGGATGAAAGGTAAAGTCGACCTCGGCGGAATTTGAACTCAGAACGTAACGGCAGACGAAATACCGCTAAGAATTTCGTCCGGCGTGCTAACGTTTCTGCCATCTCGCCGTCATCACGCCGTGTTTGTTTCTCTTAATATTGGTTTCAAAGTTTGGCACAAGGCCAGCAAGTTTGGACAAGAGAGTAAATTGTTTATATCGACCCTAATGCTCAACTGATAATTATTTTATCGATCTCGAAGGAAATGAGAGGAAATGTCGACCACGGTGAAATTTGAACTCAGATCCTAAGCATTTTGCCCGGTGTGCTAACGATTCTGCCAGCCCATAGCTTTCGTTTCTCTTAATATCATGGTGTTTTTAAACGCGATACTTTTGTAGGAATGGAACAACATTTGGTAACCTAATGTCGGTACGCAGGTTCAATTATCCGAAGAGCTGCGCAGTTCTTTTAAAGGCGGTGAGCTGGAAGAATCGTTAGCACGCCGGGCAAAATTCTTATCGTCCGTTTTTGTGTTCTGAGCTCAAGTTCCACTGTATTCGATTTCGCCTTTCATCCATTTCGAAGTCGATAAGATAAGTACCAGTTATTAAAGTGTTTTCTTTGAGCCGATGAGCTGTCAGAATCGTTAGCAGGCCGTAAAAATGTTTCGCGTCATATCGTCCCTATTCAAGTTCTGCGCCGAAGTTGATTTACCTTTCATCCTTCCGGAATCAATAAAATACGTGCTATTTGAACACTGGGGTTGAAATAATCGACGTACATCGTCAAATTGCTGGCTTTGTGTCAAAATTCGAAATTAATTCTACAGGCGTAGGAGTGGCTGTGTGGTAAGTAGCTTGCTTACCAACCACATGGTCCCGGGTTCAGTCCCACTGCGTGGCATCTTGGGCAAGTGTCTTCTACTATAGCCTCGGGCCGACCAAAGCCTTGTGAGTGGATTTGGTAGACAGAAACTGAAAGAAGCCCGATGCTGTTGTGTTTATGTCCCTGTAACTTAGCGGTTCGGCAAAAGAGACCGAAAGAATAAGTACTAGGCTTCCAAAGAATAAGTCCTGGGGTCGATTTGCTCGACTAAAGGCGGTGCTCCAGCATGGCCACAGTCAAAAGACTGAAACAAGTAAAAGAGTAAAAAAGAGAGAGAGTGAATAAATAATTGATGAAAATTAACAGTTCTGTATTAAAGATAATTTCTCGTGTATTTATGCGTAGATGTTTTATGCATGTGATTGTGTGTGTGTTTGTGTGTGTGTGTATGCGTGCGTGTGTGTGTGTGTGTTTGTGCGTGTGTGTGCATGCTCCCACGCGCGAGCGTATATATGTATGCGTGTGTGTATGCGAATGAATAGGGTGTTTGCATCTGTATCTCTGTACCCGAGGGAGTATTGTGGTGATACTGTTGTTTCAGTTAAGTATCGTTTTGAATAAAGTTTTGCTTCTCCTACGTATGTTTGTATGCGTGTATCTATGCGTGCATGCCCTCAGTATTTGCGTGCGTGCGTGTGTGTGTGTGTGTGTGTGTGTGTGTGTGTGTGTGTGTGTGTGTGTGTGTGTGTGTGTGTGTGTGTGTGTCTGTGTGTGTGTTAGTTTTGCTTTGCTGACGAGGAATAATTCTATGTGTGATTGTTCTGTTGAAACGAGAATCGAAGAAAACTCGTCATTTAGAATCTATCAAAAATATACTCGTGATTGGCCGGGGCAAGCATTGTTAAATTAATAACTTGGAAGATTTGAAATGCTGTCTTTATTTATCGATCTATCTACGTATTTATTTATTCATTTATTTATTTACTTTCTCCTTTTCAGCTTAACTCTGAGCGTATAATCTTCACTGTGTTTTAGAGACGTTAGCGACTTGCATCTGTATACAAAATCTCATTTATCTACACAGACTCAATATTACTTATGAAGCACACAATTTCAGTGAAATACTGTTATTTGCATTACCTTTGTTACAACAGTCAATATTACACTCGCGCCTGCCTTTACAGACCCTCACACACACACACACACACAGGTGCACACGTGCACATGAACATACTCACACACACAATTACAGATACACATGAACCAACAAATATTCCGGCACTTGGACGTGTTAAATGGTTCCTCGCTTTGGGTAAAAGAAAATACAGGAAGATCAGTTAATCATGATTTTACTCAATACGTTTCCAGCAGATTCACACAATTATTGCAGTGGTCCTTCGGTTTTTCAAAGCCCTGTAAATGGCTATCGTTTAGCCTTAAAAACAGGAACTTGTCAGCACTCCTTCGTAAACAGATATAAATACTCATATGTAAATATATACATAGGCGTAGGAGTGGCTGTGTGGTAAGTAGCTTGCTTGCTTACCAACCACATGGTCCCGGGTTCAGTCCCACTGCGCGGCATCTTGGGCAAGTGTTTTCTACTATAGCCTCGGGCCGACCAAAGCCTTGTGAGTGGATTTGGTAGACAGAAACTGAAAGAAGCCCGTCGTACATATGTATATATATATGTATGTGTGTGTGTATATTTGTATGTGTGTGTTTGTCCCCCCAACATCGCTTGACAACCGATGCTGGTGTGTTTATGTCCCCGTAACCTAGCGGTTCGGCAAAAGAGATCGATAGAATAAGTACTAGGCTTCTAAAGAATAAGTCCTGGGGTCGATTTGCTCGACTAAAAGGCGGTGCTCCAGCATGGCCACAGTCAAAAGACTGAAACAAGTAAAAGAGTAAAAGAGTATATGCTCAAACTAATAAAAATGCTGACGCACACAAACACATACTCATTAAGCAATCTAAATACACTTACCTATGTACATACATACGCACACCAAACAACACACTGACACACAAACACACAATCATAAATGTATAGAAATACACTAATGCATATACACACATTCTCACAAACACAAATTCATAAAGACTTACATATAAGAATATTCGCACACATGCACACACCCATACTCATGCACAATTTTCTAATGTGTTTTTGGGTATGCCAGTCTGGCTGCCTTAGTTCCATAAATCTTTTATAAGATGCTTTTGGCGTTATTTCTTAAATGTCAAGGAAAAGAAACGGGATATTCTACCGTTTTTTGTATTTTACAGAAATACTATCCAAATATTTGAATTTAACATTCGTCAAGTAATATCGAAATTACTTTGGAGTCAAAATTCGTCCTAAATTTAGCACTTAATCTAAAGCGCTCGGCTCCAGTAAAATTTTCTAAATTAATAACGTTTTGCATAAATATAAACTACTTAAACCGATCGTTCTGTCGACTCAGCGTTTACAACAATATAATTAATAAGTCATTAATGGTTCATTCACCGGTTTACAAAATACATTTTTATATTTTTCTGAAAGTGCCGAAGGTTTTAGCTCTTCCAATTTTTGCTTAACTCGTGCACATTTGGAAAAATTGACTGAAGGTGTATGTGAAATTGCCATGCGATATAGAATATCTAACATTTCAGAATTATTTCTTCGTCAGCATAAAGTTGATAGTAAAAAAAAAAAGAAAAGAAAGACAATAGGTCATTTATAACCCTCCTGTCAACTTTACTATGAAGGCGATCATTGTCCAAGATGTTAGCTAATTCACTCGTCATGGAAATTACCCTATACTCTTTCTGTCACTTATTCCAGATTAAAAAAATAATAACTTAGAGATGTAGACACCCAGCATCCACATTTCGTCAAGTTTTTTTTCTTCAATACACCCCATAGATAAATTTTTTTACCGACGCAGCAACGGTTCATCTATATCCATGAAGCAAATTCCCATAAATTTTCAAGACTATGTTTATAAGAATCATCCTACAGCGCAACATATGCAGTTATTTTCACAACACACTTTTTTAATACAACAAGGACTCCACGAGCAAATCTGATAATATTTACCCACTGCCTCATTCATAACTTATACACACGTTTCCATACTTCAATTTCTGCTGATAACAAAGCCATTACATGGACAAACAACATGTAGAAAATTTGCTACCACATCAACCTCAATCACTTCAAAATTGTTTTTAAAAACAAAACACGTGTAGAAAAATTTAGTGCAAGATCCACCTAGGAATAATGGATAAAACTTCACTTATTACCATGTCTCCAAGGTGACAATTTAGTTACTAGAAATTGCAAGCAGCTTTTCGGAAAACTCATCATAGTATAGAACTAAAACTCTGATATATTCAATGTCGTATTTCTGTACTGTTGTTGTTGTTGTTGGCACTTCGTCGCTTACGACGTCGAAGGTTCCAGTTGATCCGATCAGCGAAACAGCCTGCTCGTAAAATTAACGTGCAAGTGGCTGAGCACTCCACAGACACGTGTACTCTTAACGTAGTTCTCGGGCATATTCAGCGTGACACAGTGTGATAAGGCTGGCCTTTTGAATTACAGGCACAACAGAAACAGGAAGAAAGAGTGAGAAAAAGTTGTGGTGAAAGAGTACAGCAGGGTTCGCAACCACCCCCTGCTGGAGCCTCGTGGAGCTTTAGGTGTTTTCGCTCAATAAACACTCACAACGCCCGGTCTGTGAATCGAAACAGCGATCCTATGGCCGCGAGTCCACTGCCCTAACCACTAGGCCATTGCTCCTCCACATTTCTGTACTAGTAATAGAATAATTAAAAGGCTGATCAAGTCCGGTGCTTCTTTTTTCAAAGATATTTATCAGCGATATTATATTTACAGTGGAAGCAGCATTTTCAAACATCGTAATGAACAACTAATGCAATGACAAGTAGAAAAAAGTATGTAACGAATTCAAGAACTTGTAGTAAATAAATTCATAAACCCATGCACTTTAGTAAATTGTCTTTCTGACACTTTCTTGGCAAGAATTTTCATTTATCACTTGATAATCTCGAATATTTGACAAGCCATTACAATGCCAGTAACAACAAACACAGGAAGACAGATATGCATAAGGATAGCCCTGTGATGAACATAAACAACTATGAGGTTTAACATTTCTTAATTAGCCTAAATACTGGTCTAAGAAATACACACACGCGCACGCACACACACTGACATCCACACAAACAGACAGGCACACACACAAACACACTCACATACAAACTCACACGCACACAAATGCACATACTCACTCACTAACAATTGCACATACTAGAAAACGTACTTCATTTTCCTCTAGAGAATATTCATTAATACTGAGATGATGTATATATATACACACACACACAGACAGACATATATATATATATATATATATATATATATACACACATACAAACATATATATAACATGTATGTATGCTTATATGTATATATAATATATATGTATATGTATAATATGTATATATATATATGTCTATATATATGTGTGTGTGTGTGTATAGGGAGTAAATATTGAAGTTCAGGTACATGAACTAGTCGTTAGAGCAGCGGACTCGCAGTCGAAGGGTTGCGAGTTCGAATCGCAGACCGGACGATGTGTGTGTTCATGAGCGAAACAGCGAAGATCCACGTGGCTCCGACAGAAGGGATTATGGCGAACTTCTGCTGACTCTCGCGCCACAACTTTCTCTAACTCTTTCCTCCTGTATCTAGCAGCGCTGTATTTAGTGGCTATTTCAGCAACCTGTTCGAGGATGATTAATAAATTAAATAGGTGCTGACGAAGGGACAAAAACACCCGAAATATGCATATACGCACGTTACCCATTTTTACTTTTCGATCTCATTGTTTGTTTACATCTGACGTCTGGTATACGAAACGCGGTAGCAAAAATGAATGCTACCTATAATATCTATAGAATATCTGTAGAAATAAAAAAAAAACTTTACCAAATAATATAATATCGCACCGCACTGCTAACCCAGTAGAACGTGGTATTATCTTATAAAAACATTTAATATACCTTATAGTATAATATGGTTCATAACAAAATACCATGTATCTATAAATCATTAATATTAATGCTTATTTCCGTCCAATTACTAAAGATTCGAATACAGCAGAGACGTTTCTGACCTACTGTCTAAAACAGACTGAATTAACTAGAATTCTTGAAATTCTTCCTCTACTCTGCACCCCCACCCCCGCACACACATACACGCACTGAACAAACATTATTATATGTGGTGATGATATGTAAAGTGATGAGATGTATATAATGAATTAATATTCTGCATCAGTTATATTTCTTACGTAACGAAAAACATTACTGCTTGAGATGTAAGCATAAACTTTATTAAATGGGTCGCAATTTATATATTACATCATGGAATTATGCATCATATAAAGATGAAATACATTGTTTCCATGATTTAATATTATCTATTAAGTGCTCCACAATATTCGCAGTCAATAGTAATATAGACAACAATGCATTTTTATTTTACTTCTGGAGCAGAGTTTAGAAACGCAT
Organism: Octopus bimaculoides; assembly: GCF_046866305.1. Classification (NCBI taxonomy): domain Eukaryota; kingdom Metazoa; phylum Mollusca; class Cephalopoda; order Octopoda; family Octopodidae; genus Octopus; species Octopus bimaculoides. Next base: position 11,235,311 of record NC_142935.1, on the reverse strand, counting down.
AATTGATATATTATAGCATTATAGTTATCGCTTACAAGCACACTAACAAAGAAAATAAGAGCAACTACAGAGCGACGCCACAGGATGCCAAATTAGTGGACCAAGTTCTGAATATTGCTAATAAATTAACGGAAGTGTACTACAGCGTTAATGGACTAGCCATGATTTTAATTTGATTAAATAACTTACGAAGTAAGTAGATGGCTAAGTCTTTGCTTGTAATGGTGCGATTAGTATTTATAGGAGTAATTACTAGGAACGCTATCATAATTTTAGCTTCTTTTTCACTAATTCAACTAATTTGTTTGTTAAAAGGAAATCAAGGACATGTATGTGTGTATGTATGTATGTATGTATATATACACATACACACATAAATATATCTATCTATCTTTCTGCTTGTCTGTCTGTCTGTCTCTCTCTCTCTCTCTTTACACATATGTATATATATATATATATATATATATATATATATATATATATATATATATATATATATATATATATATATATATATATATATATGCGTGTGTGTGTGAGTGTGTATATATATATATATATATATATATATATATATATATATGTATGTATTATGTATGTATTCACAGGCGCCGGACGAAATGCATAGCGGTATTTCGTCTGTCTACTTTCTGAGTTCAAAATCCGCCGAGATCGACTTTGCCTTTCATCCCTTCGGGCTCGATAAATTAAGTACCAGTTGCGTACTGGGGTCGATGTAATCGACTGGCTCCCTCCCACAAAATTTCGGGACTTGTGCCTAGAGTAGAAAAGAATTTTATTTTTGCTCACTCTAATATATATATAGATTCATAGTAAGAATATATATCAGAAAACAACATTAGTTTAAGGCAACCAATGTTAAAGAAATGTCATTAGTGTTTAAGGAATATATAAGAGTAAAAGCAAAACGTAAGAAGCGTGAAGTGTACTGCAAGACAGTGAGTCACTGTTATATACGAATCGAAAACTCAATCTAGATTCACACATAAAGTTCCTATGTATACATAAACAGTAGGTTATTTAGTTACATCAATGAGAACAATCTATGAAATATTTTGGTTTGAGGTAATGAGGATTAATACGCTGATTGAACACTGTAGATATATTCTTACACGGTCTATAATGTGATGTGTTGTCAGAATATATATCTTTCCTCATAGAAGCCACCTACACTTTGTCTCGGATTCTCGGTCCGTCTGTCTGGTCTGACAGTACAATTCATTCAGTCATTCATAGATACCTAGGTACGTATGTAGTTACGAATACAAACAATCCTTTGTTGTTTGTCTTAAATAGAAGTACCATGTCAAGTGTATGTATATATTTTTATTCTATCAACGCATATCAATTCTGCGCCCAATTTGTTTCAAGCATCATTCAAAAAGTATATGTATGTATACAATTCTGTGTATTCTGAGATGAGACATTTTTATGGTATTATGTTCTAGCATTCCCGTATCGTCAAAAACGCAATAGGTTTTATTTATAATAGAAAATAATTAATAAAAGTCTGCAAGCAAGTAAATATATGTACATACACAGACTTGAAGCACTTGATAACACAGATATGATTGTAAGGCCTCGGTTCAAAATATCACCCCTATAATGAAAGTATGTGTATACACACATGCACGCACTCACACCCACACACTCACACACATGCGCGCATGCACTTACACACACACACACAAGCACACATATGTACATATACATCCATATATATGTGCATATAAATACATACATAAAAGTATACACATATATGCACATGTGTGTGTATGTATATATATATATATATATGCATATATGTATCTGCCTATTTATCTATCTATCTGCATATATATATACATACATACATACATATATATATATATATATATATATATATATATATATATATATATATATATATATATATATATATATATATATATATATATACATTTATATACATTTATATGCATAATATATTTACTCTTTTACACTTTTACATGCTACAGCCATGCGGCCGAATATATGCAGATGCATACGTATGCGTGTGTGAGTGTTTGAATGTGTGCGCGTGCACGTATGTTTATTTACGTATTTTAGATCAATGAAGTTAGTAAAATATATTATCCTTTACTTGGAAAATGAGATAAGGTTTTATAATAGAAAGGGAAAACATAGAAAAAAGACAAAATCGAAAAGGAAAAGTGAAAGTACACACACACACACACACACACACACACACACACATATATATATACTAATTAGTTAAAGAGTGTTGTTTATGTATTAAAGCGCTACTAATAGTTTCATATGTGGTTTGAGCCTGAAGAGTTGTTGGTATCCTTTTGTCCCGGAAGACAATGGAGTTGCGCATAAACTAATCCAGTCTGGTTTTTACATTTCATGTCCTCTCCAGTTTTGCGCAGGACTAGGCTACATGTAAGAAAATCCTGGGTAGCCCAATCGTCAGGATTCCTCTCTCGACCTTACTGACCTAGTCCAAAGGAGTGCAGAGCATTATGTTTGGCACCAGCTTGGTTGCAGGAGCTGTCGGAAGAGTGTCGAGTCGAACACTAAACTGCCCACGAGGCTCCACTCCGGATTTCTTTGATGGTTGTCTCCTTTCCGTAAACCTGGATAAGGGCCCATACCGGGAACTGTCAGCCGGAGCCAGCTGAGCCTGTGGATCGTGTCATCCAGGGTCGTCACTCCCTGAAGTAGTGAAGAAAATCGCTACCCACTACCTAAGGTCCTGAAGAATATGCTTGAGTATTTCTCAACATCGAAACTATTAATAGCGCTTTAATACATGTTTAGTCTCCTTTAAATAGATAATATTTATTTCTCACCTGATGGAGTACCTGTTTGTTGAATTTCTTATCACGCAACAATACATTATCTATCTTTATCCTGCACATAACATTTATATATACGTTATCTGAGCGATAATATTTTGAAAACAAATGTGTTTAATATATAATTTCATATATATAATTGTGTGTGTGAGAGAGAGAGAGGAGGGAGAGACAGGCAGACAGAGAAAATGGGAGAGAGGGATAGAGAGAAACTGATGAAATGAAAATGCAATTTACGATAAAAATTTAGTGTTTATTTTGATTAAAATAGCGGGGTCTTCGGAGTAAACCCTATAAACGCTGTCGTCTGCTTTAGCATCTGTTAGCGACACCCACTCCCACTGCGTCAGTTTATTACTCTTCTTTCCCTCCAAGCTTGACCAAAGGTACACTCATTGCGTTTTGTAATATGCAAGATTAATCCGAGTGGTGTCATCATTTTGCTTGTTGCCTTCACTAGGATTCGGTTGTGTATGCTCAAGCCTTCTCCCAGTGTCTTGTGATTCACAGGCGACGTAACGATGACAATAGCGATTTATAAGTCTTAAAAATCTACTTTGGCATTGCCTACGTGCATAGCATGGTGAAGAAAGATGTTGTATAGTCACCTACACCTACAAAGGTGTTGTATAATCACATATACACACACATACACGTTTTATGTGTGTGTGTGTGTGTGTGTGTGTGTGTGTGTGTGTGTGTGTGTGCGTTTAGCCGGCCCATGGCTATAGAAGAAGACTCGCACAAGCTGCAGGAGGAGTGAACCTAGGAGCATATGGTTGGGAAGCGAACTTCCTACCACACATCCATATCTGCCCCTTCGGAGAAATCAGTTTATATCTTGTGTTTCGTTCACTATTTCTCTGGATTATTTTACTTCGTATGACTTATTTTCATCGAATCCCATTTGGCTCACAAATTCGTTAATCTCTTTCTTACTTTCATTCTCCATTCCTCTTTCAACATTATTTATAAATCTCTTCAAATCAAAATAAAAGAAAAAACATCATTGTCTACTTCACTGCTACAGTTGTTTCTCTCTCTCGCTCTCTCTCTCTCTCTCTCTCTCTCTCTCTCTCTCTCTCTCTCTCTCTCTCTCTTCTCTCTCCATCTCCCTCTCTCTCTCTCCCATTCATTCTCTCTCTCTCTCTCTCTCTCTCTCTCTCTCTCGCTCTCTCTCTCTCTCTCTCTCTCGCTCTCTCTCTCTCTCTCTCTCTCTCTCCCATTCATTCTCTTATTTCTTCAAAATCCAAATCTTCTATAGTTTACCGTCACTGCAATATGCAGTTATGTGCAGTTCTGCTTATCTCCTGAGAGGATCCATAATTTGCTTTGAGATTTTTCAGCGCACAAAACATCATTTCAATTTTTTTTTTTTTATTTTATTGAAAAGATTATTGAAGATTACTAAAATCTTAATCGGTTTTAAGTTACGTTTTTACCTCACGCCTAATTTAATATGTTTGTACATACATGCATACATACATACATACATACATACTTACATACATAAATGCATGCATACATACATTTACGGTGTGTATATATATATATATATATATATACATATAGTGAGAGAGAGAGAGTTTATTCAAATGTATTACACACACACACACACACACACACACACACACACACACATATATATATATATATATATATATATATATATATATATATATATATATATATTTATTTATTTATATATATAATACAGAATGGGACAAGAACGCAAAAATATCCAGACAGTTAGGTGATACAAGAAAGGGACAAAACATCCAGATGGACGATACAAAGAAAACACAGACATGTCATTCAGAGTTTTCTCTCTTCAGTCGAGATCCAGATTATCTTTGCAATTTCGGCTGGTTATTCTCGATATTGCTCCAATCTGGCCAGCCCCAAGGAAAAACTAACCTAAGAGCATTAGATTCCTTGGAAGAAAGCAGCGAATGTATACAAAAACAAGGACAGAAAAAAACGAACAATGTTACACAAATACAGTAAGAATAAAAACAGGACATAACGACAGATGTCTTTCGACTAAGGACGAATAGAATTAAGCTGGCAGCGGTGTGTGTACGCTTTGTCTCTTATACGTATACATATATGTGTGTACATGTTTGCATGTGAATATATGCGTGTGCATGTCAGACATGCCCACCTTTCGTATCACATTTATTATGACAACTCTTGTAATGCTTGGGCATTTTCAACAAATATAAGTTTAAACATCAATATCACCACCACCACCACCACCACCACCACAACCACCACAACCACCACCACTACAACCACCACCGGTACCACCACTACCACCACAACCACCACCACCACCACAGAGATCACCACCACCAACACCACTACAACCACCACCACCACCACCACCATCACCACCATCACCACCACCACCGCCACCACCATCACCACCATCATCATCATCATCATCATCATCATCATCATCATCATCATCATTATCATCATCATCATCATCATCATTATCATCATCATCATCATCGTCATCGTCATCATCATCACCATTACTATCGATAATTATTGTTATCGTTATTATTATTATTGTTGTTGTTGTTGTTGTTATTTATAGCAGATTTTTTGTTAATGGGCCAAAACTTTTGACTTCGTGTACATAGACAGCAGCACAAGAACCGATTCGCTACCTAAATGGATGATAGCGACCCAGACTGAAAGTAGTGAACTAGCAGAAGCGTTGGTACGCTTGCTGCCTGTGCCTGGTAAAAAGAGATTGTATTTCTAACTTTTAGCGTTGACTACTACAACTACTTCTACAAGTCTAGATTTGTTTGAATGATTTTAGCTTTTACGATTATTTATAATATAATTAGAAATATAATATTTCTAAATCTCTCAGAGAGATTTAAGCAGTAGTGGAGCGATAAAGTTGTAGTGTATTGTCAACTTAATGTGACAATCCCAAGAAGGGACCACACTACTGCCGTTTAGCCCGAGGAAGCTGGACCGCTTCCTGTCGGCCTTGACACAATTACTGTGTCCTTAAGTTTGCGAGGGGAAGCTTTGGTGGAGCTTGTCTTCCCCTCGCAAACTTAAGGACACAGTAATTGTGTCAAGGCCGACAGGAAGCCGTCCAGCTTCCTAGGGCTAAACGGCAGTAGTGTGGTCCCTTCTTGGGATTGTCACATTAAGTTGACAATACACTACAACTTTATAATATAATTCCTAAAGATTATTGTTAATGCACAGCAGGTGTTATCATTAATGAGAAATGTCACTTCTCTCCATACAGTCATACTCATAACGTTTTAGTATGACAACGTTTATTTTTCACCGTTGCTTAAACTCAGTGAAGTCTATTTCATAGAATCTCAACTGGTATAATTTAGAAACATGAGGTGCATTCTAGAGATTTCCAGACTTTGTAGAAGAAACTGTAAAAATGCCATAATTTATTGTAATTTTAGTATATTGTTAGTACACTCTTAAGAATATGATCTGTCAACAGTTATTTTTATTTCAAATTGAAGCAGACTACTGAAACACACCCTTCTAAACTACTTGTCACACCCTAGAAAATACTGCTTCTCAAAATTCTATACTGGTAACTATCTACTTGACAGTCCGTACACTCCCGATCTTGTTCCGGATCTTTTATGTTTGGTTGCCACTTGTCAAATTCTTCAATATTTTTTCGAAATGATATCATATTTGGTGTATTGATGTAGCTTTCTAAAGTAATCATTGACATGAAAATCCTTTTCATCATAAATCAATAAATATCTTTGCACATTTTTGGTAATTTTAATAATCGAAAGCCACAGGACATATAGAATCCTCTTTCCAAAATAACAAGCTATGCTGTTACCAAACTGTTTACCAGATTTTCTTTTTGTCGCTTAAAATATATGCGGTATGTGATGTAGAAGAAGAAGAAGAAGAAGAAGAAGAAGAAGAAGAAGAAGAAGAAGAAGAAGAAGAAGAAGAAGAAGAAGAAGAAGAAGAAGAAGGAGGAGGAGGAGAAGAAGAAGAAGAAGAAGAAGAAGAAGAAGAAGAAGAAGAAGAAGAAGAAGAAGAAGAAGAAGAAGAAGAAGAAGAAGAAAGATGTTGCTCAGGATTCGGGAAATTTTTTTCCGAGAGAAGGGGATAAATTTTTTTTTTCCGAGTGAATCATTTTGTTATCCAGTTTTTTCCCTCAAGTGCCAATTTTGTACAGAATTGTCACATTTGACGTGATCACACTTAACTTGCGCCCAATTATTTTTCTTCTATCAGTGAACATGAAGGAAGACAAGTTGAACGCAAACCTTTCAGTTTTTGAACTCGGAACGTCGGTACACGGATGAGAATAAGACGTGAAATGAAATTATTTCCGCAAGCTGTTGTTCATTATCACTCCACCACGTTTACATCGTTATCAAATGAGGCTATTGTTATTCTGTTATCTTCCAAACCGTTCAAGTATTCACTGAATTAAGCAATCATTTGCTGTTCAAGATGTTTATTCGTGCACGAGAACACAATTTCAGCATCATTAATTCTCAAACGACACATCAGTTTCCAGATAGCTTGAGCAACACCATTACAACGTTTACACACGCTATCGCATTCGTTTTTCTCGGCAGCTGATCAAGAAATTCTTCATCAACGTCGCGTGTGATATATTTGTAAAGTGTCTTAAATCTCTTTCTCCAGTCACAATTATTATATCTGTACAATAAAAATACTTTGCCTGTGACCTCAGAAGTATTTCCTGGGTGTCTCAATATGAAATTATTTAGATAAACGCGTTTAACTGTGAGATTCCATTGCTTATATTTTATCATGATTGTTCTATCATAAAATATGTACTTGATGCTACACCCCCCACACAGACTTACTCGATTTTCTGTCGTCCACATCCTTGTCCCCCTTACCCTTGCATTCTCCTCGTTATCTTACCAAATTGGGTGTAACTTAGGGCTCATCAGTTATCTCTCAAACGATCTTACTCTATTATCATTTATTCACTTATCACTTGTATTCTTCCGCTGATAATTTTCAACACTCTCGTTTGCTCCTTCTACATTCAGACCTAATCTTCTCATTACAAGGAACGGTGACAGGGAAAATAAGGGAACACACTAATATGAAGGCACATATAGTATGCATCAAAGTACCGTGTGTCTTCAAAGTATCTCATCCTAGCATATGGAGGACGGCGAATATATATTTTCAGCTATATCGCTTGATCGCTTTCTCATTTAATGAATACCTAACAGTCAACTGCTTACGTGAATGACAACAACGATGAAAATCTCATCGTCTGCAAAATTAATTCAATGATTTAATAGATAGCTTAACATAAATAAAAGGAAATACAGTTGCCATTCATATTTTCGCTTGCTATAAACACGTAATTCATTCGATAGAGGAGAAAATGACATCATTATTGCTGGCGTGTAGTCAAAATAGGAAATCTATATTAACTTTAGTGAGCTATCTTGCCAACAATAAGGTGAGTCTTTCTTAAAGACCGACCCACATTTTGCACCGAAGAGCGTTGTATACTGGCTAGTGTGAATGAGGTTTGTGGCGGGATGTGTCTGAACAATTTTTGAAGATAGGATTTCATTTCATGCAAATCTTCTGGCAGACACTGAAAATAAGATTTCAGGATGAAAATAAGAGTACGACGTGGAGTTACACTCGAGTAAATTTTCTAAAAGGAGATGAAGCTACACTCAAGTAAATTTCCTAAAGAGAAGCAAAGAGCTAATTACGTAAACAGTGGTTCTTACTGCAATTTCGGGAGCGTTGCATGACCTTTTGACATTGTGTTCTATCAGGTGGCAATGAAAATTTTGTCCATGTTTTAAGACCCAATGAAACAATAAAAAAGACAGCATCTGGTTTATTTAATCGATAATATAGTCGCCCTTCTTCTCTATGACCTCTTTCCATCTGCCAATTTAATTCCACGTTCACAAATTGCCTCCGTCATTCTCCTTTTTGCCGGTTTGTATGTAAAGTTAGGTATCAGCATACAATACTCTTTAATCTCTATCCATGTATAATTACTGACATTTGATTTAAAATAGAAATATCCAGTGTTAATAAGTCGAGTTGCACCAAGAATATTAAAAATAGGTAATATAAGATAACAACATATAGTATTTTTCAATTCATATCCAAGAATAAATACTCATATCGGATTTATATGTGAGACATGAAGTGTTAATAGAGTGAGTTGTTTCAAAAATATTCAAAATATATATTGGAATTTTATCAAGATATAACATATTTTAATCCCTATCCAGTAGAAATTGTCACATCGGATTTAAATATGAAATATCGAGTGTACTCTACGTAATTTTAGTAGGTCCATTCCACAAACAATTATTTGAATAACTTATGTCGGTGTCTCTAACTTATATCACGGGAATATAGAACTTCAAAATTTATAATGTTTATCGGATAAATTGAAAGATATCCAACAGTGTATATTGCTTAAAGGACCGAATGAATGAATGACATCACCGTAAGAAGAATTTTCACCGGGCGTGCGTTCGTGTGAAGACCTTTCGTTATTGAGAAACAATTCTGTTTCTTTTTCTCCCTAAAATTACATAAGCTGTGTGTAACATCAATTTAAAGTTTGACATTATAGTAATTCCAGTTCTTCGCGGAGGCCCCTTGCGTGTGCAAGGGATGCAGGGGTCTAGCGCAGGGCTTAAAGTTAACAAATTTATGGTTACAATTAGGGTTAGTATTTAGCGAATATGGTGTTATTGTAAATATTTATCAAACTTTTATTCAGTCACAAATATGTTTATCAGCAACAAACCCCTCTGTGAAAGTGTTGGTGTGAATGCGCGCGCGACAGGACCGTACACAGAAAAGTACTTCTGATATATCTTGCTACCAATTGATTGAATTAATTCCAACAAAATGCTACAAGTTTAGTAATTGACTCAGCACCTACGTTTTGTGTTTTCCATTCCAAAATAATAAAAACTTTTTAACATGTTTCCAAAATGGGACTTCGTCCACGTGTATCCGCGTGCGTAAATGTGCAGGTGTGTATATGTTTGGTGGGGTTAGTGCGCAAGAAAAACATTTACGGAAATGTACTCATAACAATTCTATCAAAATAACTTATCTTTACCTACCGTATTTGCAATTCACCATACAAATGGCAGCAAAATGTGTATCAAATGAAATTAAAATCCTGGTTCAGTGACAGATCGGTCAAGTCAGTAAAGTTTTAACGGTTTTGTTAACAAAATATTTTCTCTCCTAATTAAATATTGAAAAAGAGAGAAAATGCTACCCACTCTTTTGCAAGAGAAATTAATTTTGGCGGTAAGGACGAAACTCCTTGTTTCATTACTACAATTAAAAAGTGTTTATCTTTACTTAAAAAGAAAGAGGTGGGATCGTAGACGTATGGCGGAGAATTATTCAATACCGTGTTTGCTTCTATTAGAATCTTTTACTTTTAAAGCGGAAGAACAAAACCGACGTATACGACAGGTATGTAAAATATATTTCTCTTTACTTTCTCTTTTCATTCGCATAACTTGTAGAAATTGTTGTGCGCGCGCTCACACAAACACCGATTTTTTTCAGACTAGCTGTTAGATTTAGCAGTTTATTTTCAGCTTTAGAAAACGGGTTGGGTAGCGACGGGTGTATAGATCAATTTTGGAGTTCTTCATAGAAAATTTTTAATGAATTTTTTTCACATATTCTTAATCTTCGTATTTTGCCACGCAGATTGAAAAAAAAATATTTGAAAAAAAAGTTTTAAATTAAATTTTATTTTCTTTGGTGAGAATTTCAAAGTTTGAAAACATGGTCTTTTGCGTATTCGGAATCTCCGTCATCGAAAACAGGAATCCGCTGTAATAAAAAAAAAAGAAAAACTCGGAAGTGTCATATGGGGGGGGTGGAGCTACAGCCACCCACCTCTATATTGTCAAGGGCCAAAATTTGCCACCTCTAGAACCTTCCCCGTGAAATGGAAAACCTTCATGCCAAATTTGGTACAGATTCATCTAGGAGTTTGGCCGTGCATATGGGAGACACATACATTGACAGTGACATATATATATATATATATATATATATATATATATATATATATATATATATATATATATATATATATATAAAGCGAGAGAGAGAAAGAGAGAAAAGGAGACAGAAGGAGAGAGAGGCAGGGAGAGAAAGAGAGAGTGGCAATTATGCGGATAAATAAATTATATTTATGAATTATAATATAATAGTTTGGGTATGAAACACAAAATATGTATTTATGTATACACGAAAAACGAGAGAAAGCAAAAGATGGAGACATTCTGACGATGACCATTTAAGTGCAAATATATTTATATTAAGAGACCCAATTCGCAGAGAGATTGAAATCGTTTGTTTTCTGCATTAAAAGTTCCATGTAGAGATCTCTAGGCAGAATTGGGATATTCTTTGTGGTTCGGTCCAAGAATTGCTTATACATGAGGGCAGAGCTCAGCTGAGCAAAGGGTACATAATCCACAGATGAGATCCAGTGAATCTCAGTATAGAAAACTCTTTGTAGTGCTCCAAACGATTCAGTCTTAGAATCAGAAGACTTTACAGGGGATCGATTCCACACGGTAAAGATTGACTATAAGAGGAATCAAGTGGAGCGGGTGTATACATAAAAAACGAGAGAAAACAAAAAATGGAGCATTCACGAGCAAACACGTCACTACAGCTTCCAACACATTTTACAGTATTATACAGAAATAAACACCGATGAATGGCAAAAACAGTAGAATATTATTTAATTCTGTCTCTAAGTTTAGACCTCTTATATTAATCATCCCTTTATTAGCCTCAGCGGTCTCATATAAATATTGGTAAGAAATGCATGTATATAACAACCCCACTATAAGGAGAAACCAAAAATGAAAAAAAAAATAACGAAAAATAATTAAAGCTACAAAATTTACACACAAATATGAGTGTATATGTAAAGGTATGTGTGTAGATATATGTATATATATGTACGTATTTTTACGTAAAAAGAACATATACATACACACACATATATGTATGTATGTATGTATGTATATATGTATGTATGTTTAGGACTGCTGAAGTTAGATGAAATGTATAGCTGTGAATATCATCAGCAGCCGTGTTATTTAAAGTAACAGACCGAATTTGTTTATAATCATCAACGAAAATCATCATCTTCTTCTTTCGTTGTTGTTGTTATTATAGTAGTAGTAGTAGTAGTAGTAGTAGTAGTAGTAGTAGTAGTAGTAGTAGTAGTAGTAGTAGTAGTAGCAGTAGCAGCAGCAGTGGTGGTGGTTGTGGTAGTGGTAGCGGTAGCGGTAGTGGTAGTAGTAGTAGTAGTAGTAGTAGTAGTAGTAGTAGTAGTAGTAGTAGTAGTGGCAATGCCAGTCGCAACAGAAGTTCCAGAAGTAGAAAAAAAAAGAAAGAAAAAAGCACAAAAACAGTAGTTGTTTTATGTGATTAAAAATATTCGTAAGAAAAGAAAACAGTAATTTTTTTTTTTTTAAATAAAAATACTGCTTAAATGAAAGCGGAAGGCGAAGAAATAGAAAGAAAGACATATAAGGGTGTGTTACTATAATAGTGGGTTGCTTGAAGTTATATGTTATAGTAGAACTACACCTTGGGTGAAGATGACGAAAGTAAACGTCCCTTGGTTCATGGGTTATATTTTAGCAATCATCGCACTGGTCGTAGTTGTTAGAGGTCAATACGGCACTGAAGTTCCCAAACAGTCGCAAATTCAGAAATGTATGCTGTTGGATCGTAAGCGAAAACTTAAAGGTCACGAGCAGAATGCTAAGGAAGAAAGAAAAGAAGCAGTCTGTAAACCGTCATTTAACCTAACCATTGATTGTATAATAAAATACAGTTTAATGTCCAACCATCCGTTAGACACTTTAATGCGAAATTCCACAAGTATGGCACGCTGGAAAGAAGCTAACAAGTATTTGTGTAACCAGTATCGCCGTATGAATGAAGGCAAGAAGCCATGCGCGAGGAATTCAATGGAATGTATGAAGATTTTTAACTGGCATATTTATACCTGGTGTGTCCCCGATACTCGCTGCTACTATGACAGGATACATAATTGCAGTGAAGCCGTTGCTATAATTTGGGCGAAATACGTACTTTTGGCTAAAAGCAACGTTTGTATTGTATCGGATCAATATTTTCAGTTGTATCCATTATATGGACCTGAATTAAAATGTTATCCGATTACCCATGTAGATGTTCACGCGACATTGGATTGGGTTTACAGAGGTTTCTGTACACGTTTTCACTTTCGCAGAACAATTGAATGTATACGTGATGAAATTGGAAACTTATCTTCCTCGGATTTAGACGATAATAAATCTGACTATCTCCTTAAAGCTGTGAAGTTTGCACGTGACCGGCATATTCTCTGTGAGTATCTCAAGAAATTGCCAGCAAAAACTTGCAATCTCGTTCAAGAAGATATTACAGAAACTTGCCTGAAGAGGCTGTATTATTCACACTGGCAAAAAGAAAAACCTTTATCGGATTCGGTAGAAATATATGCAGATTGCATATATAAGCAGTACAAACATTGTGGCGCGAACTTAGCTCGACTTCTTGCAGAAAACATTCGATCATATAACAGGGATAAGATGTTTACGCGTGGAAACTCTCAATTACCAACTGCATCTATGTGGATTATATGTTGTCTAGTAGTAGTATACTTATATGCAATGACACTTTTAACTGCTTCAATTTAAGACGCGGAAAGCAAAGTAGGTAATTTAAAATAGACTTTATACACGCACGCACACACTCACACGCACACGCTCATATACAAATTTACATACATTCATAAATATATGTCACATTCATATGCATTTACATTTACATATCTATATATATATATCCATATATATACACATACATACATTATATATATATATATATACATACATACATATACGCATACAAGATATAAAACAATTTGTACTATTTTATTATATTTATACTGTTATATTTTGTTATGATTTATGTACGTGCCCTCACTAATATTGTTATAACTTCTTTCGATTGGATCTTATTTTGTAAAGAAACATTTTGCTTTAAAAAAAATTAAAATATCGAAAAATAAGAGTATGAATATGAATTCAACGAATAAAATATTAAGAAAATACAGAAAATATTAAGCATAATGTATTATTTAATTATTTCTATCATTTATATTGCTTGAATGTACGTCCGTTGATCACGACTACTCTTAAAACGTGCAATTTTGCGCGTGTGTAGCAAAAACATTCAGGTAAGTATACATTTATTATTTTACCGCAGTTCCATTTATTATTTTACCGTATTTCTTAGCGAGTTTCTTTTTTTTTTTGATTTTGTTTATTATTAATAGTTTAACCTCTGCTTATATATAGTGTTTATTTTTTAGAACAGTTGGCTTATGATATTTGTAAACTTATGCGATTTAATTTCTTCTTCACTAAACACATCTATGGTAGCATGCATGTATTCACATATGAATGCATGTGTGTATATTTACATGTATATATGTACTTCGATGTACATGTGTGTGTTTATATATGCTGTATATTGCATGTATTCTCACATATGTAGTTATATGTGTGTGTGTATAAATATATATATATATATATATATATATATATATATATATATATATATATATATATATATATGTTTATATATTCGTTTTGCAAATCAACACCAAATATATAGTGCATGTGTTTTTATTAGCTAGACTGGCAACATGACCATCCCTAAATACAACAATATACACACACATATATATGTGTGTGTGTGTGTGTGTGTGTGTGTGTGTGTGTGTGTTTGTGTGTGTATTTACGTATATGTATATAGTAAGATTGAGAGAGAGATGCACAGACACATACGCATGTACGCATGTATGTAGGTATATATATATATATATATATATATATATATATATATATATATATATATATATATATATATATAGTATATATTTGGTTACATGTGTGCTTCTCTACGTTTATCCTGCTGCCGTTTTCTGTGTTTGTGTCTTTTTAGAGGTGTCGTTACTTGTCTCTTTCTACAGTATAACAAATTTGCTGATTTTATATAATTTGTAGATACACCAATTAATGCACGCATTTAATTAATTCAAAACAACACTACAGAGTGCCGATTATGCTTCGTAGAGGAAAATTAAACGCAAATATATTTCTTCCTAAAATCGTTCAGTTTATGTCAGAAGTAAAAGTTTCATTATTTAGAATGATCTGCTCGTTTTCTTCGAGTATTGCTATCCACTGATTCCGTATTTTTTCATTCTCACGGAAGACAGTAAATTCTGACAAGTATTTCGATTTGTCTGAATGTGTGGATACGAATGTGTGTTTATATATTTAATTCTTAAACAAGAATATTATTGACAGTGACTTCGAAATTTCAGCAACTTAAGCAGTCCGTCGATGGCTTAACTGGCGGTAAGTTGGAAGTCACAGCCAATAATATTCTTCTCTAGCAAAAATAAATTTGTACTCTACAACAGTATAGAAGAACCCGTCTCATTAATGTAACAGAACTTAAAACAAACATTCGCATATATCTATTTATCTATCCATCTATTTATCTCTCTCTCTCTCTCTCTCTCTATATATATATATATATATATATATGCTAGTAAAAATAAATACAAAAAAGGTGGGTTTTTTGTATGATTGTGTATAGAGGAATATATTATTTTGTTTAAAAAAGTTCCAACACTGTCTGTTTTTTATGTTTTATTTATATTCCTGCAGAACTAATGTGGGGTATAGAATATGGAATATACAATATAAAATATAATATACAATATACAATATAAAATAAAATAAAATAAAAATGGATGGCACCATGAAAGAAAGTATTGAATGTAGATGAAATATTGAGTGTTCAGTATAAAGGATCAAATATATAAATATATAAATATATAAATATAAATATATAAAGGCGACTCGAGTTTCAGGGCTATTTCCCTTCGTCATGGCCGGTATGACAGACTTTAAAGTCTGTCATACCGGCCATGACGAAGGGAAATAGCCCTGAAACTCGAGTCGCCTTTATATACTTTCTTTCATGGTGCCATCCATTTTTATTTTATTTTATTTTATATTGTATATTGTATATTATATTATATATTGTATATTCCATATTCTATACCCCACATTAGTTCTGCAGGAATATAAATAAAACATAAAAAACAGACAGTGTTGGAACTCTTTTAAACAAAATAATATATATATATATATATATATATATATATATATATATATATATATATATATATATATATATATATATATATATATAGATAGATAGATAGATAGATAGATAGATAGATAGATAGATAGATAGATAGACATGAGAAAATTCGGGAAAAAACAACAGACGAAGACAGGTGGTGTAAACAACAAATGGATGTATTAGTATAACGCTCGGGAATAGAGAAAGTCTTTAACATTTCGAGCCGAGGCTCTTCAAGAGAAAGGAACACAGAAAGAAACAAGGAGAGAAAAAATATATGTGCAGTGGTCAGCGATCCATCATGGCGAATGCCGGAGAGAAGGTTCACACGTATTTTTTCCTTTATGAATGCATATTTTCGTGTATACTATTAAATGGGTTTGATCGTTTAGATAAAATGTCTTTAAATAAAATCTTCTTATTTTGTAAGAACATTTGACAACTTATGTAAATTACTATGGTTTTCATTAAAAACACATCATAAGCAGACGAAATTAATTTCACCGTATAACAGCGCCCCTGTCAGAGAATGAAGGAACCAAATCTAAGAAGGTGAGACCAGTCGTGTTCTGTTCTAGTTTTCCTTTCATTCTATTATGAATGATTTTATTTAGTGCCTTCTAAACAATATTATTGAATGCTGAAATGTGCATCCGCAAAATAACTTCATCTGAGTACTATCTAAATATCGTTTTTTTCTTTCTGTCTTTTACTTGTTGCAGTCATCAGTCTGCGGTCATGCTGGGGCACCACCTTGAAGAATTTTTAGTCGAATGCATCGACCCCAGTGTTTATTCTTTTAAAAGCCTGGTACCCATTCCATCGGTATCTGTTTCCGAAACGCGAGGTTAATGGGACGGAAACTCACAACACCGGCTTTCAAGTGGTTAGGGGACAAACGCAGACAAAACCACACACACACACACACACACACACGACGTGCTTTTTTCAGTTCCCGTCTACCAAATCCAATCAAAAGGCTTTAGCAGGCCCAAGTCTATAGTATAAACCACTTGGCCAAGGTGCCTCGCAGTGGGATTGAACCCGGAATCAAGTGGTTGGGAAGCAAGCTTCTTACCACAGAGTCACACCTGGACCTATGTTTATAGTTTCAATCAGCTGTGCAAACGAAAGTTCTTGATTGTAAATTAGTCTTTCGACCAAATTTTATTTAACAGTTACGTTCATACAAAACCATAGCGTCGGCTGTATTTGAAAAGGGCATCCAAGTTTGACTGAATTGATGTCTCTTTATCCTGTTTAGTACTCCGTGTCTATATCGCAATCACAACCATTTCTACAATAACAATAGATTGCACTTGCTATAAGATGAAGTCAAGATTTATGGTGAAAGCATGCGGCCTAGTGGTCTGGTTGCTGCACGCAAAATTGAGCTTTGAAATCCCGGACCAGTCGCTGCATTGCGTTCATGAGGAAAGCAATTTATTTCACAAATAATTAAACCCGTGATGAGTTGATGTCCTGTTCAAGGGAAATGTTGTGATCTACAATACTTATATGTTATGGAAATCAGATAATCGGCCCTAAAAGCTGCAAGGCTCGAAACCGTGCATTAAGTTTTAGTTTCTGTTGTTGTTATGATACGAGAGCTCTTACTTTTAATGTAAACATGCAGAAACATTATCCAAAAAATATTTGATCCTGACATATATATTCAGTGAAACAAAAATTTGTGTATGCGCATGTGCATGAGATTTTGATAGAGGAAGTTATCCTTAGAAACAGAATCTCAATACCATCGTTGCATTTATTTGTATTACAAAGGAGATTTTCATACAACTATCGAGAAACTGGGGTCTTTTTGTTTTTTTTCGAAAACACAAAAAATGTCGATGCATTTATAAAGAGTTTGTAATGTGAGAAAATGGAATTCTCCTGCACTCTTTTCAGCATAATTTGACGCCTGTAATGTAGAACCACAAGAACAATATCAAAATGGTGCTTCCGTAGCAATTTTATGAATTACATCTTTCTTAGTGGATACACATACTCTCACACATATATATGACCAAACTGCCACTCTAAAATTTCTTTAGCTTTTTCATATTATTTTTATAACTTGATATTAGTACATTTGTTGTGTATTTCTATGTCAGCTCTTATGAATGGTACGTGGGACCAAAGTTATTCCAGCTATGACTATCTCGAATATCTCGTGGTATTTTAAGGTTTCTAGAATTGCATCTTATAATGTAACCCTCTTCATCTTTTTAAAGCGCTGGCGTGTAATGTAAGGCAGATGTGACAGCTATTTCTAGTATATTGATCAACTACGAACACACTTCATTTTTGACTCATATTGTAAAATAGTTTGTCCATACATCATCCTTTTGCTTGCTTTAATAGTCAAATTATCTTTAAAACTCACAGTGAATATTGTCATTAGAAGGGTGATCTCTAACAGTGACTCAAGTTTAATCCTGGACTGTGACAGTTATATCAAAACTTTGTAATACCTTTAAATATTATACAAACTAAATCCTCTCATTCATTTCATTGCAAATGACATTCTAAATTAACGCTGTTTACTATACCAAGATGTGGCACAAATAATATATTTTGTTTTGTTTGTTTTCAGTTCATAGACGAGCGGCTATATTCCAGTGCGAACATAGAAACTCTTCAAGACCATTGTAATCCTGTAATATGCTTAAATATGGTATTTCATTCAGCTATAAAACATGACAATTTTATGAGTTAGTTGCATACTGAAGACGATTTGTAATTATACTTGTGCATGGTGATGAAATTAAATAGGCAACCTGTTTAAATCCTGAACAGAAATCGTTTCGCTCCACGAAGTCCATTTGAAATGTCATTGGATATTAGGTCGTCTCCATAAAGTTACCTTATAGATTTGATATAATTAAATTTGCATGAAAGTATGCTATCGATTTAGAAGTTATTTCAGCCAAAGTCAACTCGTAGCTTGGGAAGAAGATACAATTCATTCAGTTTCCCAATTGAAAATAATATTATTTTCTTAGGCTACTAGTGACATAAAGCTATCGCCTCCAACAAATCTTTGCATGTATAGATATCCTCGTGTCTTGAAGATATGGCATGGAGAGATGGATCAGCGTCAACTACAGAAATAATGTATTGAAATGTAAGGATGTAGAGAAAGGTAAAGTATCGTATTTTTTTTTTCTCTTTTTTATTTCAGAAAGTCAAAATGATTTGGTAGTAGTTCAGATATGAATACATATCGCATTCAGTTATTACTGATTACCAATAGGTTGCATATTCCTTTCTCTGCGATATGAACGAATCTGTAATTGTGAGTTAAAGTAGAGCAACGGATGGCATTGAAATTTACTGAGAAAAGGCGAAGAGCATAAATAATTATGCCACTTAAGTCATTTTCTAATTAACACCAATACTTTCCAGAGAAGTTACCATCGATGCCAGTACTTCACTGAAATTTTATTTATCGACAACAAAACGATGACATGACAAGTTGACCTGAGAGGAGTGTAGACACAGAACTTAAAAAGCCTGAATAATTATTACAAAGCAATTTTTGTTACGTTCTAACGAATTTAAATATTTCACAATACTTTCATACAGTATATTTCTATCAAACAGTTTTCAGAGACATTTCAGAATATATGCTTTATACAGATGCTTGTATCAATGTATGCTTTCTTGGAGAGTGAGATTAACGTAATTGAGTGGATAGCAAAATGCAATGCATTGAGAATTTGGTATTTTTTTAAAGATTCCATTAACTATCTGAAATAAAATTTCACACATATTTTCTTCTATATTTCATGATGCTGGTTAATGTAGAATTGTAAATATGTTCAGACATCTTCATAACTGCCTCATATCTCATTCTTGATCTATCATTATCTAAATAACGATCTTTAACCAGAATAGTCATAAGGAAATGGAATTTTCTACTAGTTAAAATATAAATAATACCGAACCATCTCATTAATGGTTACTTTATCAAAACGTGCTACAAAATATAATTTGGATGAATCTGCGTGTGTACGTTTGTAAGTGTGTATACGAATATATGTGTGTATGCGTGCAGGAAATATATATGTATACATACATAAACACACACACATATATGGATGCATGTGTATGTATATATACATATGCGCACATATATATATGCATTTATAAACTTATAAAGGTATACACATGGATTCATTTATATATATATATATATATATATATATAAATATATATATATATATATATATATATATATATATATATATATATATATATATATATAATTAGCAATTTAACCCTCCGCAAAATCTCAAATTTATTTTTGCGGGAACAACTGTTTTATCGAAAGCGTATATTGTTGTTAAATGCTCGAAATACGAGAGTAGAAAAACAGCCAACAGCTAATGAAGGGTCGTTCTTTATGTTGTTTGTCTTGTCTTCCATTCGTATCTTTCGTTGTTCGAAGGCGTAGTTCATATTCCATATACTTGTGCTTCGTATTTTTTGTTGTACAGATTTTGTGACGTCCTGTGCCCACATATGCTTATATATATATATATATATATATATATATATATATATATATATATATATACGTATAGATGTAAGTATGTACATATACGTATGTATGTATATATATATATATATATATATATATCATTTATATTATCATATGACTGAACGTCATGCATCGTCTTCCAAGTAAGTTTCATCTTAATAATTCTGTTGCGCACACTATACGATCATTTTACTCGTTCGTTTCTCTCTCTCTCTCTCTCTCTCTCTCTCTCTCTCTCTTATTCTTTTACCTCCTCTTCTCCCACTATTATATCCTAATACTCTGTCTCTCTCTCCCTCACTCCTCTTCCTTGCTCACGTGGCTCCCACGTGACCATCGGCCATATTTCTTTTGCTAACTTTTGTTTCTTTCTTTCCGTTGTAGCTCATTCCTAAGGTATAGCTGATCATGTATGGAAAACACACACACACACGAACACACACACGCACGCACATATATATATATATATATATATATATATATATATATATATATATATATATATATATATATATATATATACAAGAATTATGGGATGGAGTAGATAAGATACATATGTTTCTTATCAAAAGGTACCTTTTCGATACGAAAGAATTCACAACCTGTCTAAATAAACCACAATTGTCCCTGAGAGTGTTTTTCTTTTTTTGCTTTTTGATTGACTTTACTAGGGATTGCTTGAAGCTAACTTTCTTCCTACACCTCGATCGCTGGATCTGATATACAGTGGCGACCCGTGCGGGCATTCCTGTAGTACTTGATACCAAAGTTTGGCACCAGTCCTTCCAGTATTTTCCATATGTATATTATTACATATTTCTCCCGCCTGCGCTCCAGGGAGTAGAGACCTAGTGCCTTCAGTTGCTCCCTGTAGTTCATCTGTTGGACTGTGGCGATCTTTTTTGTATAGTGCCGCTGAATTGCCTCGAGTTCTGCTGTCCGCTTAACACTGTGTGGTGACCACAACTGAGAGCAATAGTCTAGGCGGCTCAGAACAAATGTCTTCCACAGAATCAACATGACTTTTTGATCCCTTGTACGGAATGTCCTCAGTATCCACCTTGCCAGTTGTCTGCACTTTGCTGTCAACTTGACAATGTGCATGTGAAATGATGCATCACTACACATGTTGATGCCCAGATCTCTTACTGTTTGTGGTTCTGGGATTGCAGTACCTCCAGGCCCTTTGTATGCCAGTTGGGAGGTGTTTGTGGTCTTGTAGCGCAGTACTTGAAATTTTTTTGCATTGAACTGCATATTATTTTGCTCTGCCCACTCATATATTGCATTTAGGTCATTCTGCAGGCTTACAATATCATCAGGATTCTTTATTGCCTGAGATATCTTTGTGTCATCAGCATAGCTAGTGACAGTGGCTCTCCGAGTGACCGTGGGCATGTCCAGAAGGGCCACTATGAACAGTAGTGGCCCCAGAACAGTTCCTTGTGGAACACCGCTCAATATTTGTGTTTCCCTAGATAGTTCTCCATTGGCTGCAACTGTCTGACTTCTACCATTCAGGAAGTCATGCAGCCACTCTCCTAATTTACCAGCTATGCCAAGGTTTCGCAGCTTGTGACACATCAAGCCATGATCAACTTTGTCAAAGGCTTTTGCAAAGTCGAGATATATCACATCAACATTTGAATGGTCAAGTAGCTGCTTCAGGACCCAGTCATAATGCTGCAAGAGCTGCGTGAGGCAGCTTCTACCTGGACGGAAACCATGCTGGGTCTCATTCAGCAAGTCATTTTCTTCTAGGAACGCAATCAATCTCCTTCTGACAATTCGTTCCATGACTTTGCTAATATGTGAAGTCAGAGAGATGGGCCTGTAGTTTCCAGCCTCTGCTCTGCTTCCACCTTTATGGATAGGACATATGGTGCCTTCCTTCAGCTTTTTGGGAAGTTTACCATTTGCAAGGAAACTCTGGAAGAGTATCCGGAGTGGTCCTGCTAGTTCTTGTTTACACGACTTTAAGAGGACAGCTGGGAAACCATCGGGGCCAGTTGCCGAATTTGAGCTCATTTCATTTATGGCAGCTATCACATCTTCCTCTTGAATGTCGATGTAGGTAATGGATGCAGTCTTTTTCTGCTGAGTGCTATTGTCAAAGAAATCAGCTGGGTTCAAAGAAATCTGCATGTGACTCAGAGGAGAAGTGAAGACACTCTTGAATTGTGTACTGAGCACTTCACTTATCCATGTGGGATCTGCAGTCAGTGAGCCATTAGGCAGGAATAGGGGTCCTATCTTATACTGTACCGTAGCAGTCTCCTTTGCAAATCTATAGAAAGCCTTGGGGTTTGTTTTTATGCTTTCTACTGCTCTCTTCTCCTTCTCTGCTCTCTACTTTTCATGGGAGAGTTTAATTTTGTTTTCTATTTCTAATAGTGTTAGTTTTAATTTAGCCCTTTTCCTATCCTCCAGTTCTCTATTTAACTGGTTTGAGACCTTTGTTCTGTGTCTCATAAGGATTTTCCTGTCTCTAGGAATTCTATTGTCATGTTTGCTGGTCTTTCTATATGGCACGTATTTGGTGCATATGTCTTGTATGGTTGACATAAAATGACTTAGTTTGAAGTCATTGTCTTGTATAGAAAGGCTGTCATGCCAGTTTTGATTTCGAATCTCTCTGCGAATTGACTTCCAGTCCGCCCTGTGGAAATTCAGGTTGGATATTGCTTGAGTCCTCCTGGTGGGGTGGGTGTCAGTGGGTTGTCTAGGACCATACATAGTTAATTCTATAATGTAATGATCTGAGAGAGACCTGGGCGTTATTTTCACATTATGCATTAGGCTCACATTGTTTGTGAAGCAGAGATCTAAAATATTGCTTCCTCTGGTTGGTTGGAGTATCACTTGTTCCATGAACAGCATGTTGGATAGTTCTAGCAATGATTTTGCCTGGCTTTGTTCATGCAGTGACATCCCAGAGAGGATGTGACCTTCAGGCCATTTAACATTTGGGAGGTTAAAGTCGCCTAGGAAAAGTATATTGATGTGTTGGTCCAGATTTGTCAGGACCTCTTCTATGCGTCTGAGGCTGTCCTCAAATTTACCTTCCTGCTTTGCGGTATTTGGTGGACGGTATGTTGAGCATACAACTACATCAATTTGTTTTATGTGTACTATTAAAGTATCACATACAGAGTTTGAGTGTGATAGTAGTAGTAGGGGTGTGACATCTTCTCGGATGTACATTGCAACTCCCCCATGACTTCTATCCCTTCTGTCTGTTCGGAGTACGGCATACTCTGGTATATTTATCTCCGCATCTGCTATATTAGGTGTTAGATGCGTTTCGGTAAGCACCATGCATATTGCTTGATTGCATGTTACTAGGTCTTTCAAGTATAGGAACTTGTCTTTGCCGCCTGTTCGTAATAGGCCCCGGATATTCAGTAGGAATATGGGTGTGATATCTGTGCAGGGGTTCCTGGTGTTAGCGGTGGCCATCCCTGATCCATCATCTGTGGTGGTCTTGGACAATGGTTCGTGTGGCGTTGACTCTGTACCCTCTGCATCCACGTTAACTGTTGTACCATTTTCTGGGCCAAGCTTAAAAAAGCTTGCTGCTCAGCTACTGCAGTTCGTACAGCCTCTGCATATAGCCTTTTTTTGGGAGCAGAAGGAATATACGGACTTCTCTCTTTGTGAGTCCTGTTGGTATTCGGTGGATTATGTGTACGTAGATTTAAGCTTTCTTGTCTCCCTTTTCTGCGCTCCCGCTTATTTTGTTGTAAGTGGTTATCTACCTTGTTTAGCTGGTGGTGTTTGGGATGGGCAAATTTGCAGTTTTGTCCCTTTTCCCCGTGCCAGCAGGTACCATTTAGGTAGAATTTACAGATCTGTTTCTTTTTCTTTTTCTCTGTGTAACGTGTTTGGGCTTCAAGCCTGTTTGTGTTTACCGTCTTCTTGTCTGTTCTCCTGTCTTTGTCGTTTGTGGTGCAGCGTTGACTGTATTCACCATGGTCATTGCATCCCTCATCAGTGGCTACAGCACTGGTGGCATCTGCCTTGTCTTGGTGATCCGTTTGGTCCTCCTGAGCCTGAGCACAGTGTGCAGGGTCTTCACTGTCCATTTTTGTGTCCGTGTCCCTCATAATGCCTTCTAGGAGGTCAAGGTGCGGTTTCACGAGCTCGTAGGAGCGAATGAGCTCCAGTTTCTTTCGATATATTTCAAAAAAAATATATATATACATATATATATATATATATATATATATATATATATATATATATATATATATATATATATATATATATATATATATATATATATATATGTATGTATGTATGTATATATGTATGTATGTATGTGTGTGTGTGTGTGTGTGTGTTTGTGTAGTTTCTACGTAGCTTACATCTACCAAGTTCACCGACAAGGCAGACTCAGACAAGAGTTATAGCAGAAGACACTTGCGGAAGCTGTCAAGTCATGGTATTGCGAGCTTCGTTTCACTTAGTTATCCCAACGCTTATTAATTAAAAAGAATTTTTTTAAATAATAGTTTCTAATATGATCACAGGCCGGATATTTGAAGGATAAATACACTACATTATAAATCCTCCACCAGTTGACTAGAATTTTATTTATTTCATTGTGCCCGGAAGGAAGAAATCAAATCTGGTCGTATTTGAAGTGAAACTTCAAAGGGTTGAAGTTAAGCAATCCACTTCTTTTCTGTCAAATCTATCAATTCCAGCGTCAATATCATTATTATAAAACATTACGTCCGTCTAGGCATTAACGTACGGGAGCTGTTAAAATTTATTTATAAGTGTGTGTGTGTCTCAACTATACCACTTGATGACCGGTGGGTTTGTTTACTATTCCGTATTTAACAGTTCAGCGAAAGTTGTCGATTAGATTAGTACCCGAGGTGATAGCAATTACTGATGACACTGGAGTGATTTATCCAAGATGCTGCCTCAGTATGACGGCAATCCAATGTCTGGAACAAGTAAATGGTAAAAGATACGAAACATCGATAAGTTTCCCAATAATTTGTCGATTTCGAAAAGCTAAGAATTTGGTCAGTGATTCACCGAAGTCGAGAAATAAATCTTGACCAGACGATAGACACAAGGAAATCTATATACACACAAACGCAAGCATGCGCAAATACATACATACATACATAAAAATCACAAATGCATAAATGTTTGGTCAATCCGCAACCACGTAATGTTTGGTTCAGTCCCTTGGCGGATACTCTGAGCAAGTACCTTCCCAGAGGCGATAGTCGCCAAGAGCCTTATGAATGAATTTCGTAGACTGAAATGATGAGCGAGTATATCGTTTGAGTATGTATGTATGTATGTATGTATGTATGAGTGGAGGCGCAATGGCCCAGTGGTTAGGGCAGCGGACTCGCGGTCATAGGATCGCGATTTCGATTCCCAGACCGGGCGTTGTGAGTGTTTATTGAGCGAAAACACCTAAAGCCCCACGAGGCTCCGGCAGGGGACGGTGGCGAACCCTGCTGTACTCTTTCACCACAACTTTCTCTCACTCTTTCTTCCTGTTTCTGTTGTACCTGTATTTCAAAAAAGGACCAGCTTTGTCACACTGTGTCATGCTGAATATCCCCGAGAACTACGTTAAGGGTACATGTGTCTGTGGAGTGCTCAGCCACTTGCACGTTAATTTCACGAGCAGGCTGTTCCATTGATCAGATCAACTGGAACCCTGACGTCATAAGCGACGGAGTGCCAACACCAACACCATGTATGTATGTATGTATGTATATATTTATGTATGTATCTATCTATCTATCTATCTATCTCTGTCTTTCTGTCTGTTTGTCTTTCTCTGTATGTGTGTGTGTGTGTATATATATACACCTATATATAGTTTTAGATAGTATGATTTGGCCACATGCGAATTTAATGTTTTGTAGACCTCCTGCAGTAGCCCACCTCGTCGAGCTCAGTTAACCGAATCCACACACACCCACACATACTCACACATATATATATATATATATTTATGCATGTATAAATGTATACATACATATATGTGCGCATATGTGTGTCTGTGTGTGTGTGTTCGTGCATGCGTGCATGTGTGTGCATGTATGCATGTGGGTGTGCGAGAGAGAGACAGAGAGAGAACACGTATTTGTCTATAACCAGTACTGGTTTGTTTACGTCCGCGTAACTTTGCGGTTCAACAAAAAAGAAAGCGATATAATATGCACCACTCTTGGATCGATTTGTTCGACTTAATCCTTCAAAACAGTGCGCTTTCATATCTGTGGTGCAATAACTTAAACAAGAAATTGTAAAAGGCATATTGAGTCAATTTAATTATTAAAATATTTTGTTTGTTTTTGTTTTTTTTTGTTTCGCGATTATGAGGCAACCTCTAATACAAAGCGGTTGTGTGTTTCTGAAATAGAGATCCCCTGTAATGAGTAAATAGACATATTGTGATCACTGATAAATTGTTGTAGGGGTGATGTTTTGAAATAAAAGTAGTGGGGGAAAATAACATGGAAAGCCTGACAGAGAGAGAGAGGGGGGAGAGGGAGAAAGAGAACGGGGGAAATAGTGAGGTAGAGAGAAAGGGAAAGGGCGAGGTTTACTGCAACGAAGGGATTAAATGACTGAGGGTTTGGTAAATAGAGGAACAGGGTTGTGAGAATGAGTGAATAAGGAAAATGTAATTAGAGTATAAGATGTGGGTCAGATATAGCCAGAAAGATCTGGGATTTTGTAAGTAGAGAGGCAGAGGGAAGTGTTTGCTGCCATAAACATGTGATACGAAAAGAAACAAAGCCGTCTTGTTGGAAACGAAGAGGGAAGTTTGGATGGCTATAATTAAGGTAAAATTAAAAACAAACTGAGGCAGATATAGAGAAAGCAAGGGAATTTCAGAAAAAAAAAATTGAATATAAAATCTCAGAGTAAATTAGAGATAATGGATAAAGAATTATGTTTTAAGAGATTGTGGATGTAAAAACGTGAGAAATTCCCTTAAGTGTAGAAAATAATATTTGTTTAAAGTAAAAATATAAACAATAGAGAGAGAATATATGGAAGTGAGAGAAGTAATTTACAAAATATGTAGAGAGTGTAATAAAAATAAATATGAAGTTTTAAAATTGCAAAGATTCGTTGAGTGCGACAGAAAATGTCAAACAGCCTTTAGTAAAATATTTTAGATTTCATTTTTGTTATCGCTCAAGAACATAATGTTTCTACAAGATTAGAAGATTACGTTCCAATTTGTGGCATAAAAATATGTGGTTCTATAATCGCGCCAAACAGAAAATAACCTACAATTTGCTTTCAAGAAAGCAGCTTCAAACATACATCATTTGGATTTCAAATGCTTCTTTGTTTAGCTTTGACCAAAATAAATATACATAATACAATAGAGGCTATTCATTTGAAGCTACCTATGTCCCTACAAACTTTTCGTTTTACATTTGGAAACAATCAACAATTTATAGTAATTGACATGTTACAGGATTTGAATCAAAGTGTTTTCTCATTGAAAGGACATATCTTAAACTTTAGCTGTTCTTTATGCTGTTAGAATTATTAAGGGATATTTTGGATAAATTTTTTACTCCAGATATATTTTGCTCTACGAAAAATTATTAAAATTAGGAATCAGAAACATAGAAAAAAAAACGCATGTACCTGATTTGTTTTCCTCTTAACATTTTTTCTCGCTTAGAGGACGGTTATGTTCCAAAAACTTATTCTTCCTTCGTGCTAGCATGTATAGTCAGTAAACAGGAAAAAGTTGTGCTTGTTCCTTCAAATATATATATATATATATATATATATATATATATATATATATATATATATATATATATATATATATATATATATATACATGCATACATACATGCATACATACATACATACATACATACATACATACATACATACATACATACATGCATACATATATATTTCTCTTATACAAGCATATTGTTGACAGTGACTTCGAAGTTTCGACCACCTAAGTTATCACCGGAGCTTCGAAATCGTAGTTAACAACATTCATGTATATATATGTAATGATTTGTGCTCTACAAAAATATAGACAAACCCATCATATTTATGTAAAATTGTTCTTATTATAAGTGAGCAACAAAGAAATCATTAATATTCAGAGCATGTGTTTGAAAAGGTTAACCGAAAGAACTCATAAACTAAGAAAAATCTTCTTTCCAAAAAAGGTTAGCAACATCCTGATAAATGATTTCATAACAGTTTTTTTTTCAAATACTCTTTTTTTTTTAAGAAAAAATTACCTTTACACTTCAAAACTGTATAAAATTTCATGCATTTATTTGTAACATTAAGGAAGTTATTAAAAATCGAAACCCATAAGTGACATTTGGGACACGCTATATATTTATATATTGTATCGGAATGTCAAACATATTCTAATATTATAAAGAATTTGGAACCATTAAGGTTATCCTTTGAAACAAGGTTTGGAACCATTAAGGTTATCCTTTGAAACAAGGTTTGGAACCATTAAGGTTATCCTTTGAATCAAAACCACTCCTACGCTGAAGAGTCATAGTGAGGCATCATCATAATTTTCTCTCGAGCTCCCTGAAACAAGGAAATTATCATTACTCAATAACGAATATTTTACCCCTCTCAGCGATCACATTTTTAGTTAATATATGAAAATTTGGGGAGTATTAAGTATTTTGATAAAACGTCTGTTTCAAATGTAAACGTGAGAATGTAGGTTGTAAACACAACACACATGTATAGATTTGCAAATAAAGAAAATACAACTAATATAAAAAGATATTTGATACTGTCTAATCTAGATTACAGGGCGTTTGCACAACATTGGTTTTATTTCTGAATGTTACCAATATAATAAAAACATTGTATGCATTCATGATAAATAAACCTAAACTTCCTAAGAACGTTCTGGATATACCACATAACGATAGCTTAACTGAAATACTTCGACATATTTTTCTATTAAAAAAATCCCCAATATAAAAGAATGATGAAATACTCATTCAGGAAAATGTAAAGATGTCCGTTTTGAAGCAAAACTGGGAATTATTCAAGCACTAGAGAGAATTCTAGAAACAAATCGCTGAAAATTATAGATTCAAATTACATGTTTCAGAGATATATAGATTTGGCCATCTTCATAAAACAAAAAAGTCATTAGAAAATACTGAAGCAGAAATGTGAGGTCAAGCAGATCGTTCTGCAACCACGTAGTTTGGGCTCAGTCCTCCTGCACAGCATTATGTACATTAGCTTTCTGTGGAGGGGCAATGGACCAGTGCTTAGAGCAGAGTACGCGCGGTCATAGGATCGCAGTTTCGATTCCCGGAATATCGCGCTTTGGCAGTTCCATTACAGATGATTGTAACAAAGGTGAAAAAAAATAAATGTTAATTTAGTGATACATTTCGGCAAGTCTGTGTCAGTATTATTAGATAATTTTTTTAAATATATATATATATATATTTAATAGAAAATTCAAAACTCTTCAAAAATCCGGTACAAATTCTTCATGCAGTTCTATATTTAAGAGATGAGGAATTATGTACATTACTTACATTATTTACATTTGACGGATATTTGTCCTCATCTTGTTTGTTGCTAACAGAACGTTTCGACTGATATACCCTCAGCTTAATAATAATAATATCGAAAAATAACTTAGGAATGAGAATCCAGGTTCCAAATTTCCCCAGGACACCTGATGAAGGCTAGAGGTTATATCTGAAATGTAAATAATGTAAATAATGTAAATTCTTCATGGTTCAAAACGTTGCTTACTTTTTACTCGACCTGATATTTGAATTTTTTTTTATTTTGAATTCTTTGTTTATTTGAATTGGCTATGTATATATATATGTGTGTGTGTGTATGTGTGTGTGTGTGTGTGCGTGCGTGCGTGTGTGTGTGTGTGTGTGTGTGTGTGTATAAATATGTATGTATGTATGTATGCATGCATGCATATGTGAGTACCTTTATGCTTGTGTGTACCATCTCCCGCCGCTTGGCAACTTATCTTGGTTTGTTTCTGTTCCTATGAATTAGAAATTCGGTAAAAATAAGTATCGTGGTCAATTTATGCACAGTCACCCAACCACACCTCCATATATATGATACATATAAATATATATATATAAGATATTTGAAGTCATAGGGCAAGTTAGCGTAAATCCAGTGCCTATAGAAAAAGAATCTTGCTCAAGGTACTTTGCAACGCTACCGAACCAGAAATCTTGTGGCTGCAACTCGTATTTCTTAATCACACAGTCATGCCAGCGCCTATATGAAGATTTTCCTGGCGTAAAACGACAATGAAACGCCTTTGTCAGATGTTTCATAATTATAGATAGGATCTTCTTCACTTTCATTGTTGACACGGTGTATAAAACTATTTATTTTTTGATAAGGTAATTGCATATTTTATGATCTAGAATTCAATGATAACATATTTATTAAGACAAGTGTCAGTTCCTCCTTCACCTGATCGACCTCATCATTTGTCGGTATTAGAAAGAACTGAGAAGATTTCCGTGTCATTCCATGTTGACGTTCATTTTTATCTGTTTGATGTTCGATGGTGAGGTGTGAATCTAACCTCATGAATATTCCATTCACTTAAACATTCAAAAAATCCTTTTCTTGCAAATTGAGTGTCAAGATGATTATGTACAAAGCTTAGAACATAGAAAAATAAAGGATAATGAGAAGCAGCGTTGCATAACACCCTGAATAATTGCTTTCCCGTATGCAAATGAGAAAATATAATGCGCAAATTTATCCAGTGTTCTCAAAATGTAAACGCTACCCATTTTCTAAACGGTTATTAAATGATAGTCACTGTTTACTGTGTAAGGTGGTCCTACACAATTCATTATTGATGAAGAAGGATTAAACTCACACATATATCACAACCTAATATACTTTCTTAATCAATTATTATAATTTGGTGTACATGTCGGGCAAGTAATTTCTAAAACTAAAACAATGACAGCGTGAAAACTGTTGAAAAACGCAAATATAAGCCATACTAAAAGACAAAATCTATTAACTTCACTTAAATATTTTCTACTTGGTGTCAAAATCTTCGTCGCACTAACTGCGACCTCGTAATGGACCTGACTCCAAAGCACAGTATGTAACAGATCTTCCGTAATTTTAAGTAGTTAATATTTGTCTTCCACGATATCTTACCAGAATAACAACGATGCCAGGTTTTATAATTTAGAAGGAATCCTATGAAGAAATCTACTGCAGCTTCTCCGTTTATTTTATCGATCCTGGAGGAATGCAAAGTAAAGATGACCTCTAGAGTTTTTAAACTCACATTACAAAAACACGGAAATACAGCAACGCAGTTTGGAAATTTTATTTTCATTGAACTATACTGTATTTTTGTCCTTTTTTTGTTCTTGTTTTCCAAATTCTGTGGGATTGAACGCGGAACCATGCAGTTCGTAAGCAAGCTACTTACCACACAGCCACTCCTACGCCTATAAATTACTAATTGGTGAGTTTGACTCTAAGGTCGCAAGGAAAGAGGATGAATAATTAAGAGAAAATACAGCCCCTTGAAATTTGAGATTGCAAGAATTTGGAGTATGGAAACTGTAAAGGTTTTATAATAATTGGTTCATTGGGAACTGTAAGCAAAGTTATTGAAAAATGGTTGAAGGAGATTGGAATTGAATGTCCTGCGATGCTTCTATAGAAAGTTTGCCTCTTAGAGAACGGAAGGTTATCTGGAGGTTTCTAAGTTCTTGAAAGACTATTGAAAACTTGTGAATGTCTAAGTTTACAGAAAGTAAACCGCTACACACATAAAGCCTCCCAGGAATAAGACTGAACATGAGTCAAATCAATAATAATGATCCTCTTTTCTATAAGTACAAAGCCTGAACTTTGGAGGAGGCAGCTAGTCTATTTCATCGAACCCAGTACATCGATAGTTGTTGGCACTCCGTCGCTTACGACGTCGAGAGTTCCAGTTGATCCGATCAACGGAACTGCCTGCTCGTGAAATTAACGTCCAAGTGGCTGAGCACTCCACAGACACGTGTACCCTTAACGTAGTTCACGGGGATATTCAGCGTGACACAGTGTGACAAGGCTGACCCTTTGAATTACAGGCACAACAGAAACAGGAAGAAAGAGTGAGAGAAAGTTGTGGTGAAAGAGTACAGCAGGGTTCGCTGCCATCCCCTGCCGGAGTCTCGTGGAGTTTTAGGTGTTTTTCGCTCAATAAACACTCACAACGCCCGGTCTGAGAATCGAAACCGCGATCCTATGACTGCGAGTCCGCTGCCCTAACCACTGGGCCATTGCGCCTCCACACATCAATAGTAGAAGGATGAAATACTTAATTGACATCAAACGGATTTGAACTGATAACGTTCAGTGCTGGAACATATAAAAAATAACGATTTTTTCAATACACTGCCTTCGATACTACACTGATCTTATTTTTACAGTCCTCCAGCATTAATATTCCATTAACTGTAGTAATAATATACTATATCTTCCTAACTCGCCATAAATATTGATAAATCTACAAAGACTTTCGCAAATTACTGAGTCACATTAATATAAGCTTAATTCTCACTCTCTAAGAAATTTACTTAAGCGTGGCGAACTAATGATCAGAACAATATGAAAGATACATCAATCAATAATTCCAGTGAAGCTGTGTGTGCTCACATTAACACTTTATGGATTACAGTTTTACATGTGAAATGACATCGATTTGTAAATCATGTAGATTAGCACTAGAAGTGAACATCGATGAATTAAAGTACGAATAACGAATCTTTTGTCTAAAATCTTGTACTTGTTTCAATCATTGGCCTGGGGACATACTGGGGCATCACGTTGAGGAGTTAGGGTCGAACAGATCGACTCCAGTACTTATTTTGATATACAGGTACTTATTTTATTCCTAAGTTACGAGGATATAAACAAAGCAACACTGGTTGTCAAGAGGTGGAAGGGGGCAGATATAGACACAAATTCACACATATGTTCATGCGCACGCATACACACATATATATTTATATACACACATTTATATTTATATATATATATATATATATATATATATATATATATATATATATATATACACATTAAGAAAATGTGTTCTGAGCAGTGGGAAATATCATTTAATATACACTACTTAATAAAGCGCTGCAAATAAATTCATGCTCCAGAGATACAATAAATGGGAAGATTTATATAACAGGCCATGTGTCTCCAAGCAATGATTCAGGCTCAGTGCATAACGTTAGACATATTTGAAAACCAAGACGCTGCACTTAGAGAAAACATGAGAAAAGAAAGAGAAGAAAAACGCGAAGAATGTCGGTGCCAAAAGTGGAACCAGCATTCCCTGAGTAGTTATCTTACAGACTTTAGCTCCCTCTACGTTATGTTATTCTACATCAGCTAGATTAATTATGATTTTTAAAGGCAAAGAACGAAGATTTTTTTGTTACTTTGCTTTCTGCTTTTTGACCAACATTCTTCACATTTTTCTTCTCGTGTTACAAGATACGTGGAAATAAACAGCGGAGATTCCTGTTTGCATGTGGCATGAGTTACGATAGGAAATAAAGGAGTTGATTTGAGGTGTAAAAAAAAAAGAAAAGAGAAGCAGTTGTTTACAATCACAAAATAGAAAATTTCTGGAAGATGGCGCTTTAAAGATGTGGTTGAATGCAAAATGCAAAGTAAAGTAATTCGAGGCAGTAGAATGGTACCATTGGAAATCGATGCACCAATAAATATCTATCTTGGGAGATGTTTATGATCAGTGGTGCTATTTCCGTTTTATTTACTACAAGCTTCCCATGTCACCCGCATGCCCTTATTTACGACAAGCTTGCCATTTCGCTCGAACAAGGCCAGCAATTTTGGGTTGTGCGTTAAGTCGATTACATCCATCCCGTTGCTCGACTAGTTCTTCTTATATCGACACCGAAAGGATTAAAGATAAATTCGAACCTAACAGCATTTGAATTTCAGTATGTTAAGTCAGAGGAAATGCTACTAAACATTTTGCCCGGCGCGGTAACTATTTTGCCAGCGCCGCCTTAATTTTTCTCTTAATATTCCTTCCATATCAAAAGAACGGCCACCTATCACAGTCAATCCTTTGTGCACCGTTGTCACTGAAGTTACAGCAATGGTTAGGAAACCATGGTTGAACTCATATTCCCGCTCTTTAGACGTGGGTGTGCCTTTTACTATAATCTATTCCCGCCCACAATATTGACTGCTATTACTAAGCCCTTACCTTATGTACGTCACATCAGAAACTGCGTTTTATTTCTCCTTATGTATGAGCTCTCCTTCTCTGACTTTCCTGCGGATTATCGTAGAATAATTCCTAGCCTTCTAGTGAAAACCCCACCAATTCTCAAATTCCCTTCAATTCTGCTCCCGCCCTGATCCTCTAATTGAGCTCACACTCTACGTGAGTTATGCATTCATAGTTCTTCCTCCACCATAAATAACAAAAGCAGATCCTTCCTCTACCTACGCTCCCTTTGCTAGTATTTCCGCTTGCTCACCTACTCCCCTAAGTTCTCTAATCTTAATAATCACTCGCTCCATATCACAGATAGTTTTACATGTATCTTGATAAATCTATCATATTGCTTTACGTGTTCAAGAGATTTTCTTACATCGTAAAGCGTGACTGCAAATTAAATGATAGAAGAGGGACGTCCAGCTTAATAGCGTATCATAATTTCCTTGTCATTTCTACTCACTACATCATTTTAACTGGTAACAATTCGTTTTCGACCATTTCTTACACGGTGGATTAAACTTCTTCACTTCGGAATAAAACTGGATATTATATTTATGCTTCCAATTATGTGCTGACACTCTTCTAAGTCTCAACTTAAATTTTGTAACGGTTTTTTTTTTATATATATTTTCTTCAATATACACGAATTGTAGTTAGAAAAGCTTCCGGAGTCACACAGCTTCACCAAGCGTCAACAGTCACAAGCTTACGCCAGCT
Source organism: Octopus bimaculoides (assembly GCF_046866305.1). Taxonomy (NCBI): domain Eukaryota; kingdom Metazoa; phylum Mollusca; class Cephalopoda; order Octopoda; family Octopodidae; genus Octopus; species Octopus bimaculoides. The sequence continues at coordinate 11,199,550 of NC_142935.1, read as the reverse complement.
TCTGCTAATTATGTATACTATGTATACCATGCACACATCTACTGCCATTTAATGAATTACATAGATACGTGTATGTAACATATTAACTAAAACACATGCATGCGTCTGTATATATTCATAAAAAAATTAAATTCTTATACTTATTGAAGCACGCACACACACACAAACAAACACACACACATGTCAAATGCAGATACACATCAAAGACATACAGGCAAACACATGTCCACTGTGTATACAACACACAATACATAGATACCATCACCACCTAGCAGGAATATAGGCGTCTCCTATCCGTGCAAACACATACACACGCACCAAATGCATACAGACTCGCAGCATTTTACGCTGCCAGTCTCTGCATACATATCTACTATTGTTAAATGCGCATACACACTCATATACATAATATACATATACCTTGAATGCATAAGCACAAACCGACAAATACAGCCGACTGTTTTGTCTGAAATACACTATACATAACTTCCACAACAACACGACAAATAAATACAGTGTGTCTAAACCAGAGTCTTTATACGCGCTTCCAAAATTGTCTTCCTTTGCGAAGTGTCCGATTATAAATACTATAGTTCAGACTTTACCAGTTCTACTTCTCACAAGAAAATGGTTTTCTCTTGAACACAAACTGATTAAAATAATCTGGTAAGACAAGGTCACGGACACGGAGGTCCTCTCTGGAGCTGATTTGCTGAGCATTTACACACTACTGAGCAGGACGTAAGTCAGGTGAGCTGGTCTCCTTGTTTGAATGTGTGATTCGCGACTCCCCAAGAGACGACTTTACAGCGAACTGGTGGAAGACAAGCGCATGCAAGATGGACAGAAGAAGCGATTCAAGGACACACTCAAAGCCTCATGGAAGAGCTTTGAGATCAACACCGACACTTGGGAACCGCATGAACAGCACCACCCAGCCTATTGAAGCTACGCAAACAGGTATAACTTCCTACGAACAGAAGAGGATTGCAGAGGCACAAAGAAAACGCGAACTACACTAGTTCAGAGCCAGCAATTTGGCTTCAGTCCCAACAGACCAGCAGTGGCTGACCTGCGGTAGAGACTTCCGAGTACACATCGGACTGATTAGCCGCGGCCGGACACATCGTACCCCACCTTCTTCTCCCATGTGCATGGTCATCGTCTATAACGAGGGAAGTACTAATATAATTAGTTGTGAATTCCTTTCATATTTGTACTCATGATGTAAATCTCAGGCAGAGTCATCGTGAGACGTATTGAAAATAATATACAGAATAAATAAATGAAATACGAATAAATAAGATATAAATAAATAGTAAATGAATGCATATATAATGATGATTTCTTTTGTTGGCTACAGGAACCTAAATTATTGAGGATGAGTTCAAGTGACGAAATAAAACACCCAAAAGGGATATTGTATTGGTTAAAAAGTAATCATTAATGATAATTTATATCAGTAAAATAGAACAAGAGTTATGAAAATAGAATTTTTAAACATTTCAAAACGAAAAAGAAGCAAGAAATCTCCCTATATAGAGCAATCACCTATCGTAATTTGGAGAAGCCTCAAAAATAAAAAAAAGAAAATATGCCCGGATTAATCTGCTGTTTCTCTAAAGCATCGAAATTGCGTTCACCCAGTTTCTTACCATCTGCTTAGAAAAGATTAATCACTATTCTTACCAATCAAATCCATCTTTTGATAAAGACATTAGACGGCAGCCCCTCTTTCACTCTCTACATACTTTCATCTTTCTCTTAAAATTGCGCTTGAAGAGAGCCAGTCAGGAAAACGCCAGCATTCAAGCCTGTCGGACGATCCACCACAAATCTTATGCTGCAGCCACCAACAAATGAAAAATATATCTGCTTTCTCGGCCAACGGATGGTAGTCTGTTGACCCTCACTATGGAATTGATATATTTGTCCTGCGTGTGAGAGTAGCTGTTTCTCAAAACCCCACAATTTGTTAATATACGGACTTTCAATGATGGTGTTTACAAGGTGGCTTCGTCTCCAGGCCGGGTTTTCAATACATTCAGCTTTGGACCTTCGTACCTGAAAAGCTAACCTTGAACAGAATTTTCCTCCAGAAAAAAACTACTAGCACAGACTGTTTTCATCGAAACCCAGAGTCAATTCCAAGCCATTGTCATTGAGACTCTCAACGGTCCCTGTATAGATATCTAGAATTGTTTTCATGCTGACAGCCTTGTCCAGCTGGTAAGATGCTCAAAGCTCCATTCAAAATTCTACACACTAAACGCGCAATCTTGCTTTGACCCATGATTGCAGTTCACACAATTTTGCACTCATTCACGTTGTCGTAATCAGCATCATCGCTGTAATCTTGATATTTCTAGAGGTGCATCGACCTCAGCAATTACTATCATATTATCATGGATGGCATCTCGGGGCCACCTATTAGTGGGATTTGATAACGAATAGATTTGCAGATGAGCGGGAACTTGACCGTTTATAAGAAGCCGACAAAGCAAAAACTTCAATTTAGTCAGATGTTTCTTAGGGCAAGGTTCGACTATCAAACGTTAGTGTTCCACCGAAGCCATTTTGGTTCTTGTCTGAGTGCTATTTGCCACTCGGTTCGCGAACTTTCTATTTTTCCTATCCACTTGGATTTCTGATACAAGCGAAACCCCGAGCGCTTTCATTTCCCCTCTCAGATTTCTCATTGGCTACTGTCTTAATCGTTCTTTCATCTATTGTTTCTTGGTATAAGTAGTTAATTTTTGCTTGAGTTTGGCTGTTTACTACGTTTCGAGTCATTAATTTACTCTGCTTAAGTTTGCAGATTTTAATTTTCTACAGCAAATTCATATATATATAAGAATAAATGTAATGTTCAATGTATATATCCATGCAAGCATGTACATCAACATGTATGCGTATGAGCACATTAGTGTGTGTATGTGTTGTGAAGGTATGTATGAATGAATATTTGTATGTATGTATCTATATATAGATGTATATATATGTTCGTATATATAAATGTATACATATATATATATATATATATATATTTATATATATGTGTGTGTATGTGTGTGTGTGTGTGTGTGTGTGTGTGTGTACGTATATGCGTATATGCATGTACAAAGCTTACGCTTTTATTTTAATATACAATATTGATGATGATTTCGATTTTTTGCAGCTCCATAAACATATTTATTACTGACAGGTAATGGCGGCGGACTTATGCAGCACGTTTCTTGAGAGAAATACATAAAGCTCGATAATTCTTTTAAATGAGACCATATGTCAAAAACGAAGACATACACTACATGCAATCGAGATAAGTTTTGATTATTCTTTTACGTAAAATATTACACGTGATTGATTTCTTTGATGTTACCAGTCATAAAATTTATGTGCAAAGAGAATGAGCTTGCTTTTATACACCTAGACACAAAAACTTCTACTTCCAGCGATGCAATATATTTCTTATTACTTCTATGTAATACAAGGTCCGTTTCAAATCGTTGAATTTACAATAGGTTTTCTGAACATCAAATGTCTAAGAGGATTCATAATTTATTCAATTTCAAGAAAAAAAAGAATGAAGACAAAATGTAGACAAAGACATCTCTCACTATCGTGAGATATGTATATGTATATATATATATATATATATATATACATACACATACACACAAAAACACACAACGCGTCGATTACTTTGTATTATGTATGATTCACTGAAAGCCTGTATAGATGTATCTACTTATGACACTAATCTCATAAATCGGATGACTATAATAAATGGTGTTTGTTCAATTTTGTAACTATTATTCCGTGTCGTTCTAGAGGAACACATTTTATTTTTATTGTTAAGCCTCGCAATAGTATAATATACCTTATATATATATATATATATATATATATATATATATATATATATATATATATATATATATATATATACATGTATATGCATATACATATATATATGTGTGTATATGCATGTGTATGTATATGTATATGTATATATATATATATATATATATATATATATATATATATATATATATATATATATATATATATATATATAGGTACGCTAAAATATTATATTGAATTCGATGAGGTAGGCATTTTCAGTCAGTCAGCTGCAGTCTTACGGCGATAATTATATATATATTTCTGAAGTACACCTTATGAACTTAAAGACATATATTTCTATTAACACGCTTCAAACAATACAAACACACACGCATTTTTATATAAGTATATATATATATATATATATATATATATATATATATATATATGCATGTATTAATATATGTATATATGATCCTGTAATACACCCATCATTAATATGTCGGACACATTTACAATTCGATCGCTAATGAAAAATAAGATGGCGCCAAATGGCCTGCCGATTATAACACACTGCAAAAAAATTCGGGACACTTGTTTATTGAAATATTTTAAAAGTGTACAAAACTGTTACGCCCTCGTGAATATTAAAATGAATTTAAGAATTTGGCGTTTATATAACATAAAGGAACGTATTTTATATATCATCCGCTTATTAGTAATAATTTTGTACGCTTTGGATTGTATTCGTGTGATAAGCTTTTTACCTGTGGCTTACAGCAGACATACTCCATCAGTAGTAATTTTTAATTGCTTAATTGTTGGTGACAATATTATTTCTTTGTACACTTTATTTGATAGAGCTTTTCAAGCAGACATGTCCATAGATATCATAAGAGAATTTACTGAATTCAAATCATTAGAATGCGATCTCAAATACCGTGAGACGATGTACAAAAAAACACTCTGTAAGCAATATCTCTCCATGATAATGTTCGTTATTATTTCTCTCATAATGGAGGTACTGTGTCCTGTTCTTGTAAACAGGACGAATCTTTTGCTTAAGATATACCTCTATCCTCTACCAATGGACAGTATTGATCACATACCAATACTTGTGTTAAGATACTGTATTCATTTCGTAGAGATTGTTCCTTACTATTTTTACATATCCGCATCAAATGTAATGCATGATCTTATTTTGAAAGAGTTGAGGCTAATGTCTTCCTACTTAAAACGGTATAAGACCAAAGACGACTCAGATTTCAAGAAGTATAATACAGATATCAATATTCTATGCAGCCATTTTCAAAAAGTGTGCAACCTACTCCGTTTAACAAATAAAATGACGCAAATGCAAACATTTTTCACAATACTGAGCGGTAAAATTTGTATCTTCAGCCTTCTTTATGGGTGGAGAAATGGATTATCTCATGTGCTGGAATATAAATATGTAATAATGTTAAGTCTTGGAAAGGTTTGCCATTCCGCGTATATTTTTCTGCGAGGTTTCCGGATACATTTTATGGTATGTATGACAATATTATTTCATCTCTGTTTACATTAATATCATTTCAATTTCTTCATTCATTTAAGCAAATTTTTACTTTTAAGTGAAGTTAGCAAAAAAAATAGATAAATAAAAAACAAAAGAAACAAAACAATTAATCCTGTTATTCTATTAAATAGGAATTTTATTTATGCCAGCTGCTATAGGTTTATACATATATATATATGCGTATGCATGCATACACAGACATATATAAGTATTTGTATATACTTATAAATAGATATCTGTCTATCAACGTATTATATATATATTTTACTCTTTTACTTGCTTCAATCATTTGACTGCAGCCATGCTGGAGCACCGCCTTAAGTCTCAGAAATTAACCCCTGGACTTATTCTTTGTAAGCCTAGTACTTATTCTATCAGTCTTTTTTGCCGAACCACTAAGTTACGGGGACGTAAACACACCAGCATCGATTGTCAAGCGATGTTGGGGGACAAACACAGGCACATATATATATATATATATATATATATATATATATATATATATATATATATATATATATATATATATATATTTATATATATATATATATATGTATGTATGTATGTATGTATGTATGTATGTATGTATGTATGTATGTATATATATATATATATATATATATATATATATATATATATATATATATATATATATATATATATATATATATATGTGCGTATAGGTGTTAGTATATATCTATATATAACTATTTATATATATGCTATGATAATGTGTATGTATATATATATATATATATATATATATATATATATATGTATGTATGTATACCTGTATTGTGTTAGTATGTAGGCACTTATGCATTCATGCATGTGTGCGTGTGAGTATATATAAACATATATATGTATGCATGTATATAAATATATAGAGAGAGAGGGAGAGAGAGGGAGAGAGACAGAGAGAGAGAATCGAACAGATAGAATGATAGCGGAGAGGGCGATGGAGATAGAAACATAGAGAGAGAGAAAGAAAGAAAGAGAGAGAGACAGACAGACAGACAGAGACAGACAGAGAGAGACAGAGAGAGAAACAGGTGGACGGACGGACGGACAGACTGATGGATGGATTGACAGAGAGAGAGAGATTGACAGAGAGCGGTGTGAGAGGTTGATTGATTTATAGATTGACAGATAGATGGATGGTGGATAATACGATTAGTACTATGTGCTAAGCAGTTTCTGTCTCCATTAGTATTTCCAAATTATCTAACGTAATAACTTCATCGTTCAAATTAATGGATGCGGATTTGCACGTTAGATTGGTGGAGTGACTTAATTATCGAAAGAGACTCGTGAATTTTTGACACAATACCACCTCTCAAGCAATGAAAAGAGATATTTCTATGCAATCTGGATTATTTCAATTATTGTTTTATAAACGATATCTTGCACGATTATTGTTCTTATTTTTCTTCAATTTATCAATAGTTTCTTAAAAGCATATTCTTATTTTATGCCTCCCCTTCGCAATAAATCTATCGATGTATCGCTTATATCAATTATGCGTTTATTGTTTCGTTTTATTACCGTTGTTTTGGAACACACTTCATATAATCTAAGCTAGTATGGATTTTCATCATAGATATACACATATGAATATATATATATATATATATATATATATATATAAACAGACATATATATATATATATATATATATACACATATATATATTCAGACATATATGCCTGTCCTGTATGCATGCATGTCTGTACGTTTATGTATATACGTATATATGTGTGTGTATATATATATATATATATATATATATATATATATATATATATAATATACATATATATATGTGTATACATTTATATATGTACACACCTATGTGTGTGTGTGTGTGTGTGTGTGTGTGTGTGTGTATATATAATATACATATATATATGTGTATGTATTTATATATGTACACACCTATGTGTGTGTGTGTGTGTGTGTGTGTGTGTGTGTGTGTGTGTGTGTGTTTGTCTTTGTGTGGTGGGGTATGAAGATAGAGAATAAGATTAGATGGACTAAGCATTGTGAGTGTAGATTAGATATAAATAAATAAAAAATCGGATATAAAATATTTGCGATACATCACGATCGAAACGGATGAGGATAGGATTTTAAATAATAGTTACATTAGGAAGGAGAAGCACTTAATAATTGTATTCATTGTTTTTTAAGCTGCAGCGAAAACTGTACAGTGTAGAATTTGATGGAGCAGACAAATTCAGTTTATAATCACAAAAGTTTTTGCCAAATTAATGTATCGTTCCGGCAAGCAAGCGAAGGCATCCATTACTAAGCGGACGCAAGCACGCACACATACACTCACACACACACACACACACTTATACACAGATATACATACACACAGGCATACACACATACATATACATATATATATAATTTTAGGATGGAATTTATAAATATTAATATTGCTGTATCTATATTTATTTCGGTATATCCATAATGCAATAATGCAACCGCATAAAAACTGACTCTCTAGTCAGCATCATTAGAAGGTACCCATCATAACAAAACAGGAGCTTTATCTGCATCCGTTTAACGTTGCCATAAACGAATTTAAAAGATATATACATATATATATATATATATATATATATATATATATATATATATATATATATATATAATCAGTGATATATTCAGTCAGTATCCCAGAAATATTCACAGTTAGATATTTCCTAAATTAAAAAGGAAAAAGTAAAAGACATGCAGCGAACCTCGTTTTCGAATCAAGAAACGACCCGGAAAAAATTACAGGACACATGTTTGTTGAAATATATGGAAAATATTCAAAAGTATTACGCACTCGTGAATCTTAAAATGAATTCTAACATATG